>NW_006203595.1:88735-90062 GCF_000334495.1 Tupaia belangeri chinensis | reverse complement strand
GCCAATGGTGTGTCGATCTTGTTAATCTTTTCAAAGAACCAGCTTTGGCTTTCATTTATTTTCTGTATGGTTCATTTATTTTCTATTTTATTTATTTCTGCTCAAACCTTTATTATTTCTTTTCACCTGGCATTTTTGGAGTTTGTTTGTTGTTGTTTTTCCAATTCCCTGAGGCATGATGATAGGTTATCTATTTGCCATCTTTCCATCCCTTTCTTATGCGCACTATTTGTTATGAATTTCCCTCTTATGACTGCTTTTGCTGTGTCCCATAGATTATGGACACTTGTGTACCCATTATCATTTATTTCCATACATTTTTTGATTTTAAACTTAATTTCTTCAGTATTGAAGAAGTCATTCAGAAGTAGGTTGTTCAGTTTCCATGTGTTTGTGTATTTTCTGGGGTGTTTCTTGAAATTAATCTTGAGTTTAATTCTATCATGGTCAGAGGAGATACTGGATGCAGTTTCTATGCTTTTGAATCTGTAACGGCTTGATTTGTGTCCTAACATATGATCATAGGTTCCATGCTCAACGTTTTTTCATATTATTCTATAGGTTCAAAGCAAATTCAGTCAAAATCTTAACGCATATGTATTGTATTATTTGTGTGTATGCATACATGTGTATGTATAAGTTATCTAAGCTAATTTGAAAAAACTTCAAAAGGACAAATGTATAAAGAAAATCTTAATGAGCAAAGCTAGAAAATTTTCACTGTATGTATAAAGAAAAATAAACCACCATAATTAAGACAATCTCATATGGACAAGTAGACGAATGGAATAGAATTTAGAGTCAGACCCGCCCATCCAGATTAATTTAATTTGTGACACAGTTCATAGCACAAAATAGCGAGGAAAATGACAGTCTTATAAGCAAACATGCTGGAACCATATACATACGAATTAATCTGGCTCCTACTACAGCCCATTTACAAAAATCAATTCCAGATTGACTGTAGATCTTAATGAGAAATATAGTTTCATAAAACCATAGTGAAACAGAACTCTCTTCCTATTACTGAGGTTTGCAATACTGTTTTTTTTTTTTTTTTTTTTTTTATCCATTCAGCCAGTCTATGTCTCTTAATTGGAGAATTTAATCCATTGACATTCAATGTAATTACTGATTTTTCCGTACCTGTTCCTATCCTTAAATGAGCCATTTCCTTGGTTGCTTATTTTGTACAACTGTCTGTCTGACTTTTTAGTTTTCCTGGTATATTACTACCTTCAGAACCTCTTGAAGAGCTGGTCTGGAGTTGGTAAATTCCTTCAAATTTTGTTTATCTGAGAATTTTTTTTTTATCTCTTTTTCCCAT
>NW_006203595.1:80205-88518 GCF_000334495.1 Tupaia belangeri chinensis | reverse complement strand
TGGAGAAGATCTTCTTGGGTTGATTCTACTCGGGGTCCTATATATTTCTTGGGTCTGGATATTTGAATGCCTTTCTAGGTTTGGAAAGTTTTCTTCCAGGATTTCATGGGATAAATTATCTAGGCCCTTATTATTTTATTCCTCTTCTGGGATACCAATTATCTGGATGTTGGGGCGCTTGATGGTATCCAGTATTCCTCATATATTATCCTTATTTTTAACGGTTGTTTTCTCAATCTTCTTAATACTTTTTTCTAGGTCAGATGTTTGGTCTTCTACATTTGAGATTTGATCTTCTGCCTGATCTAACCTACTTTTAATACTTTCAAGGGAGGTTTTGATTTCCTGTGTCACATTCTTCAACCCTAGATGTTTCATCTGGTTCTTGTTTAAGGTATATATTTCTTCTTTCAAATCATGAAAGGACTTCCTCATCTCCTGGAGCTCCTTGTCTCTTGTTAAGGTATCTATTTCTTCTTTCAAATCATGAAAGGACTTCCTCATCTCCTGGAGCTCCTTGTCTCTTTTCTCTTCCATCTCAGTTTGTTTGGTCACTACAAATATTCTGAATTCCTTATCAGACATGTCCACGACATCTATTGTATTGACTGTGAGTGATGTAGGCTTGATGATTTCCCTTGGGGGAGAGGCTTTTTGTTGGTTGCTCATACTTCTTGAGCCTCTGTAATTGTTCCTAGTTATCACGTGATCTATATGTTGATTCCTAATTTATTTAAGGTATCTCTGAGTGTTAAAAGGTGTACAGGATTAGAAAATTGATGATTTCTCTTATGGCTTGGCTACCTGTTGCTCGCCAGTACCATATACTGTTGTGACTGGTCCTGGGCGACCCAAAGTCCTCCTTGTTTCTAAGGAGTGGTGAGCCTCCAACTGACCTAATAAGAAACACCTCAAGAGCAAAGAAAAACAAAACAAACAAACAAACAAATTCATGCAGCGCACAATGCGTGCCATGCACTATTCAAAACACTAAAATTCAGAGAGTCCAAAGGCAAGTGGGGAAGGTCCAGAGGATGAGCGATGGGTCCCAGGCGGAAGGGCCTGCAGACACAGGCAGTCTGGTGTTTGGAACTGCTGGCATTTGTTCATCTGTTTCTTTTCTTTTTTTTTTTTTTTTTTTTTTTTTCTTGTTGGCATTAATTGTTATGAACTTCCACTGATTTTGCTGTGCCCATAGATGATTAAAACTTGTGGTATCAATTAATCTTTTTATTTCAGTCTTAATTTCTTTGGTGTTTATGAAGTCATTCAACAGATTGTTTACTTTCCATGTGTTTGGGTATTTTTAGAGTTCTTTCTGCAGTTAATTTCAAGTTTAATTCCATTATGGTTGGAAGAAGGTGTTGAATATAGTTTATATACCTTTGAATTTGTAAAAGTTTGCTTTATGCCCCATCATATAGGCGATCTTTGAAAATGTTTTATGCGGGTAAAATGTGTATTTTGTAGTTATTGAGTTATTGGGTGAAAAATTCTAGTTGTCTACGCCCAGCACATTTGATTTATGGTATCATTTAGATCCTGTATCTGTTTTTTTTTTTTTTTCTAGATGATCTGTCCAAAGGAGACAATGGGTTGTTGAGATCCTCAATGATAAGTGTCTTACAGTCTCTCTCTCCCTTTATATCTAGCAGTCTTTCTTTCACATATGTGGGTACTCTAGTGTTGGGTGCATAGCTATCTGTAATAAAAGCGAATTGGCCCTTTTATAATATTTAGTGTTTTTCTTTGTTTCTTCTTACTGTTTTTATCTTAAAATCTATTTTGTCTGATATCAGTATGACAACTGCAGCCTTTTTTTAAAAAAATTTCCATTTACATGGAATTTATTTACCAGGCCTTCACTTTCAATCTATATATGTCATTATCTGTGAGGTGCATTTCTTGTCGGCAGCACATAGAAGGCTCCTGTTTTTTCTTTTTTTCTTTTTTTTCCATTCAACCAGTCTGTGTCTTTTAATTGGAGAATTTAATCCATTAACGTTCAATGTTATTACTGCGATGTGTGAACTTATCCCTGCCATTTTGTTAGCCATTTTCTTGGTTAGTTTTTGTTCTCTTATTTCTGTTTGTCTAACTTTAGTTTTCCTGATATGGTACTCTCTTCAGTACTTCCTGAAGAGCTGGTCTAGTGTTTGTGAATTCCTTTATTTTATTTATTTATTTAGGTGCAATTTTTAAAATTAATTAATTTACATTCATTCGCTGAGCATTGTCACAGCATACAAAATGTAGTTTCCCATCCAGAAGATGCTGCATAGTAGCTTAATCATACATGCTATTGTCAATAATTTTCCATTTCTAGTTTCATATATATATGTATATATATGTATGTATATGTATTTTTCCTTCTATTTCTCACCCTCTGCCATTTTCTACCCTCCTCCCACACTATCTCAGGTGCCCACAGTTGTTTTCCATTCCTTGTCCCCCCACATTTTATTGATTTACAAAATTTCTTAAATAATCTAACTACTTTCAATAGCAAGCTCTGTTGATATATACATATTTATGAATACATGTCTTACTTAAGTCAAGAAGTTCTGAATAGAATGAATATATTATAAGGTAGCACCTAGCTGATGTTATATAGTTTATTACGGTCATTAATTACATATTTTTTACTATATTTTTTAATTTCAAGAAAGGCAGATTTAACTTTAATAAATCAAATAAATGCTAAGGAAATATGCTTAAAACTTAAAGCCAGGAAACAGGTTGGGATTCTGTTCAAATAATAGGTACATGAACCTACAGTTCAAGACAAGACAAAAATTGTTAAAACCAGAAAACAAAGCCTAGGAAAAAAATCAACAATGTTTTAGTCAAAAGTCATAAAATTGTATTTCACCAGATCAGTCTCATATACTTTATCTTTTGCCATGATTCAATTTTCCATATTAAAATCTGGTATATAATATTCAACTCCAGACTTGTCTCCATGACTAAGTTGGCCATTTTCTTAGTTTTTGAAGTCTTATTTGTATGTGACTGTATTTAATTTTCCTGGTATAGCACTCCCTGCAGAATTTCTTAGAGATATGGTCTGGTGTTGGTAAATTCTTTCAGGTTATGTTTATCTAAGAATGTTCTTGTCTTTTCTTCCCATATGAAGGACAATCTTGCCAGGTATAGTATCCTTGGTTACAATTGCTTTTCCCTTAACACTTTGAATATATTTTCCCATTCTTTCCTTGCTTGCATTGTTTCCGATGAGAGATCTGCTGTCAGCCTGATGGGATATCCTTTGTATGTAACTTGCCATTTCTCTCTTGCCAATCTTAGTATCTTGTCTTTGTCTGTGGTTTTGGTCAATCTGGCTATAATGTGTCTTGGAAAAGATCATCTTGGGTTGATTCTAAGATTTCATGAAATAGATTGTCAATGCCCTTATGGATCTCTTCTCCTTCTGGGGTAACAATTATCCAGATATTTGGACTTTTGATGATATCTAGTATTTTTTGTATAGTATTCTTATGTTTTTGGACAATTTCTCAGTCTTCATAGTGGATTTTTCTAGGCCAGTGATTCTGTCTTCTACATCTGAGATTTGATTTTCAGTATGATCTAGTCTGTTTTTAATACTTTCAAGGGAGATTTTGAATTCCTGTATTATAGTGTTCATCTCTAACAGGTACATTTGATTCTTTTTAAAAGTGTGTAATTCTTATTTTAGATCTTGCAAGAATTTCCTCACCTTCTGAATCTTGTCAGCTCCTTTCCCCTGCCTCTTTGGCAGTTCATTGTATCTCTTCTCTTCAATATCTGTGAGCTTTGTCATCATGAAAATTCTACATTCTTTATCAGACATTTCCATGAATTTCATCATACTGTTTGAGGATGAAGAGGAGTTATTTTTCCTTGGAGGAGAGGTATTTTCTTATTTTTCTATATTTCTTGTGGCCCTGTGGTGATTTCTAGTCATCTGATGGATGGTGTGTTTTTTCTAATTCTTGAAGTTCAGTCTGAGTGTTCAGAGGCTTACAGGAGGAGGTGATCTGCAATCTCTCTTCCATTCTGTTCTCACTTTTTCTGTTTTCATCAGAATCAGTGAGAATAGAGGAATATTCTGACCCTAACTGTATTCAGATGTTTAGATCCTGTTCACTTGAACCTGTCTAGACAGTTAGAAGAGGCTGAGAAGCCAATGAGTAAAGATAAAGAAAAAGTAAAGAATTAGAGAAAAGGAAAGAAGAAATAGAAAATAAGAAGAAAAAAGGATAATAAAAACTATAGATTTTAATATTGAGACACAAAAATTGAAAACCTGTGCAAGCATGCCACGCAAAGGCACTATTTCACAGCTGAACTTCAGGATCCATGTGGAGATGGGGCTATGTTTGTGTCTTTCCTAAAAAGAAGAGAGGCACCTATTAACACAATAAAGGGGCTTGAAAGCCCAGAGACTACTTTACTGTAAAAAAAAAAATTAAGACACTCAGTGAGACACAGAGAGACAGAGAGAAATGGAGACAAAGAGGTAACACTACCCACTAGAAATAAGTGAGTAAGAAGTCTCAGTGGAAAATCTTTTTAAGTCTCTGAAAGCACTATTTCACAGCTGAAGTTCAGGATCCATGTGCAATGTTTGTGAATTCTTAATGTTTTTGTTTATCTAGGAATGATTTTATTTGTTCTTCCCATAAGAAGAAAAGTCTTGCCAGGTATAGTATTCTTGGTTGAAATCGTTTTTAAGTGTCTTTAATATATCTTCTCATTCTTTCTTTGCAATGTTTCAGTTCAAAGGTCTGATATTAGTCTAATGCGATAACCTTTGTAAGTAACTTGACATTTCACTCTTGCTGCTTATGAATGTTGTCTTTGTCTTGCTATAATGTGCCAGGGGAGGATCTTCTTATGCTGATTCTATTTAGAGTTCTTTATATTTCCTTTGTCTAGATGTCTGAATGTTTCTCCATGTTTAGAAAGTTTTCTGCAAGTATTTCATGTAATAGATTTTCTATACCCTTATTAGAGTCTTCACCTTCTGGAATACCTATTATTCAGAAAATTGGGCATTTAATAGTATCTTGTATTTATCATATGTTCTCCTCATTTTTTTTCCTTTTTTTGTGGTTTTTCTCTACATCAGAGGTTTTTTTCTTCTAGATCAGTTATTCAATTTTGTGCATGGTCTAATCTTCTATTAATACTCTTGAAGGAGGATTTGATTTCCTTTTACATTCTTAATCTCTAGAATTTCTGTTTAATAAGTTTTTTCATGGTATCTGTCTCTTTATGGAGTTCTTCTTTCAAGTTGTGGAAGGCATCCTCAACTCTTAGAGCTGGTTGTCTGTTTTCTTTTGCATCCTATTTAGTTTGGTTGCTATGAATATTCTGAATTATCTTTTTGAAATTTCTGCAGATTCTATTGTGCTGTCTATGGTTGATGAGGAGTGGTTGTTTTCCCTTGAGGGAGAAGTATTTCCTTTTTTTTCATATTTCTTGAACCTTTGTGCTTATTTTTAGCCATCTGATCTTGAAGTGCACTCTTCTTCCTACTTTTTGAGTAGATTATGTATAGTCAGGGAAAAGAACAGCTCTTTTTCCCAGGTGTGTTCTTGGTAGAGGGCTGCAGCTTTCAGAGTTGGGTGTATCTAGCCAGGTTTAGGTGCTTGGTTCCTCTAACATCCTCTCAGGATGAGATGCACTTGGGACTGTGCTGGAAATCTGTAATTAAAGAATCACATATCCTGTGAGCTGGTGAACTGTGGAATCTGACAGTATACCTGGATGGCAAGAGAACACCAGTGGGATACTTTCCAGCCACTCTATCAGCAGCTGGTTTCCTGGGCTTCTCTTGTGCCAGTGGATGGGATTTGGGAAGGCAATAGTGGGGCATAGAATAGGAAAAGACTCCAAAAGCACAGACCTGAATGGCAGGAGAACATCGGCAGAAAACTTCTCAGCCCCTCTCTATCAGCATCTGGTTTCCTCAGCTTCTCCTGCCCCAGTGGATGGGACTTGGGAAAGCCTACTTTTAAGAGAGATTTTTGCTATAAGTCATGTACATTCACCAGAGAGACAGAGAGATAGAAAGTGAGAGCCACCCCCCACCAGCAGGGATGGCCATGCAACAATCCTTTCTCCTCCAGTCTCCTCTCAGGGTTTTGGGTACACAGGCATGCACACCTGGCAAGAGTTTTAAGTTGCCAGGTCCAGGACTTGAACCATGGTTGATTACGTGGGATTCCAGTGACGTACCCATTACACCATCTGCTGGTTCCAGGAAAGCCTAATTTTGTAACTTTCTTTTTTTTTTTAGATTTTTGCTATAGGGCACATGTGCTCACTGGAGAGACAGTGAGAAATCACTCCCTGGGGATATGGCCATACCACACTCACTTCTCCATTCTCCTCAGGATTTGGGGCATGCGTGCACATGCACCATGCATGAGTTTCAATCTCTGGGTTCAGGACTGAAACTACAGTCAACCACGTGGGAGTCCAGTGCCTTAAAGCTTATGGCATCTGCTGGCTCCTTACCTGGCATTGACTTGGCCTTCTTTTTTAATTTTTAGAGATTTTTGCCTTAGGGTACACAAACTTGCCAGGGGAGAGAGAGGGAGAGAGAGAGAGAGAGAGAGAGAGAGAGAGAGAGAACAGTTAAAGGGAAAGTGAGAAATCACCCCCTGGGGGAAACACCATGCTGCAAATCCCTTCTCCTCCATTCTCCTCCTGGGATCTTGGGCATACATGCATACATGCCCAGCGTGATTTTCCAAGCCACTGGATCCAGGACTCAAACCGTGGTTGACTTTGTGGGAGTCCAGTGACATAATCACTGTGCCATCTGCTGACCCTGACTTGGCCTTCTTATGGAGGAATCTGTTTCCAGAACAGGGAGAAAATCTTTCATTATGAAGATTTTTCTCTGCCAAGTAATTTTTCTCCATGATCATCTTATCTAGTTTCTAAAAATTCTTCAGCTTTCTTCACATCAGCACTTACAGACCCACAAACTTACATTCACATTGTGTAATAAAAAGCAATTCTTAAATCATTAGTCCTCCCAGAACTAGCAGTAAATTCAACATTGAGTCCAGCCTTGTTTTTTCAATGGTGCAACAACTTTTGCTTTGGCCACAATCATCATGGTGCTGAGAGGAATATGCTTCTGTGTCTGGTCTACAATCCAGGTCAATAGTAGTTCTTTCACATCTGATTTAGTCCGTTCTTGGATTTTTTGTTACTCTCATTACTTTTTTTTTCTTTTGTTTTTGGAGAGGTTTTTGCTATAGGGTGCGTGCGCTCGCCAGACAGACAGAGAGAGAAAGAGAGACAGAAAGTGAGAAATCACCCCCCAGGGGGGATGGCCATGCTACAATCCCTTCTCCTCCATTCTCCTCTCGGGATCTTGGACACACACGCACATGTGCCTGGCGTGAGTTTTAAGCCACTGGGTCCGGGACGCAAACCGCGGTTGCCTACGTGGGAGTCCAGCGACATAGCCATTACACTAACTGCTGGTCCCACTCTCATTACTTTTAATGAAGCAGATCCTTTAACAACTTCTGTCACTCTGTTCTTGTTCTTCAAAATCATAGCTGTGGTGGAATGGAACAAGTCTGACTAGAGAGCAGCATTCATCACTAATTTTCCACCTTTGTAGTCTTTAATCACTTTTAATTTTGTTTCCAGGTCAATCACTCAATGTGGCATCTATTGTCAATATTAGCAGTGGATTTTGCATACTTAGTGCCCATAATGAACAAAATAAGAGAAAATGATGCAATCAAGAGACATGGTAAATATGAGAAGTATGAGGTAACTGCTGGTTTAATGTGGCATACTGTTTTATAGTAGAGTTTTACAGTAAAACTGATGATAATGGTATAGTAAGTACTTCAGTCAGTAAAAAAGTCATTTATTACCTTTACTAAGTATTATGTAGTATACATAGTGTGGGCTATACTTTTATACACCTGACATCACAGTGTTTATACCAGCTTCATCACAAGCACATAATTCATTGTATATGACATTACAGTGTCATTGGACAATAGGAATTTTTCAGCCTGGTTCCTTTCTCTCCTTTCTCTCTCTCTCTCTCTCTCTCTCTCTCTCTCTCTTTGTGTGTGTGTGAGTGTGTGTGTGTGTGTGTGTGTGTGTGTGTGTGTGTTGTTTGAGACAAGGTCTTTCTGTGTCACAATCCTCCTGCCTCAGTCTCCAGAGTAGCTGTACCAAAAGTGTTTCATTACCTCTGGTTTTTCTTTTCTTTTTTTTTTTTCCCCCTTTCACCTTATATTCCCTCTTTTTTTTTTTTTTTTTTTTATTCCACTATACACAACA
>NW_006203595.1:72562-79126 GCF_000334495.1 Tupaia belangeri chinensis | reverse complement strand
TGCGGGGGCCGGGTAGGCCCGCGCAGGACCTGCCTTCAGTCGCAGCCCAGGCGTGGGGCCCGGAGAGGCCGCACAGGGCCCGAGGGGCCCCGGGCAGGGCCAGCCTCCGGTCACAGCCCAGGTGCGGGCCGGAGAGGCCCACAGGGCCCGGGGGGCCCGCGCAAGGCCCGCCCTGGTTTTTCTTTTCTTTTTGCTTTATTCATGATCGAGCACATGTACATGAGAGAGAGACAGAGACAGAGAGAGAAGAACTCTCTACAGGGTCTGGTCACACCATGATCCCCTTTCTCCAGTCCTCCAGACCATCGAATCTTGGAGCTAGTACGAATGCATACATTTTAGGCTGACTGGACCATGCAGAGACAGCTTCTGAGCAATGCATTACTACTGTGTGCCTGACCTTCCCCCCCCAATTATCCTATTTATTCTCTCTTGTTATAAGATGATGATGATGATGATTTTACACATTCAACCACTATATATCATTTAACTTATAAAGAGAATTTACCCAACATGAAATACACCTCAGACCAGTCCAGTTGAGAATACTCTGCATGTTATCACCAACAGGTAATAAACCATTTCCATGTCCCACAAATGACTTACCTCTCTATTTTTTCTCCCTAATTTCCTTTTTTTTTCCCTACACACTTCCCTTCTCTTACCCTTCTCCCACACTGTCTCCAGTGTCCATAACTATTTTCAATGCTTTTATGTCCCCCAATATTTCAGTGTCTACCATAGAGTATAGATGGTATATATTAAGTGGAGACATACAATGTCTGTCTTTCATAGCCTGACATGCTTCACTCAGTAATAAATCTTCCATATTCGCCCGCTTTCTATCAAATGCCACGGTCCTGTTTTTTATGGTGTGACTGACTTTTAAGTATGCAGTAGGAATGATCCCAGGCTTTCCCTGTTGCCTCAGCCTGCAAAGCAGCAGCATCCAGCATGTGCTGCCATGTTCCTTTTATTTATTTTCCTGTTTTTAAGTTTTGCTGCAGGGGGTGGTGCTCATCAGAGAGAGATTGAGGGAGTGAGAAATCACTCCTGGAGGATAGCCACACGGCACTCCCTTCTTATCCAATCTCCTCTCAGGATATTGGGGATGCATACAGATGCCCAGCATGATTTTCAAGTTACCAGGTATGGGACTTGAACCTCAGAGTCAATCATGTGGGATCCAGAGCCTTAACCTCCATGACACCTTCTGGCCCCAGAACCCTTGTTCCTTTTAGTAAATTAACATGTATTTCAGAATGTGAAATATTCTAGCAGGTTATGGTAGAGCTGGTAGAAACCCATTTGGGAAGTGTGTTTGTATAAGGGGTGGACAAAAGAAAAAGAGGAAGCTGGAAGGGTCATAATCCAATTCTCTCCAGATAGTTTTCTATACATTTAGAGGCAATTTAAGAACCCTAAGTAAAAGTCAGGTACCTGATGTTCAAATCCTACATTCTAGTTGTGTGTTTAGGAGCCTGAATTTCTTGATTTGAAATATGGGAGTAATAACCAAATGAGGTTGATGTGATGAAGATTAAATGAAATATAACACACACTTTACATAGTGCCTGGCACATAATAATCATTCATATGTTAGTTATTATTGTTAATGGTTTAAATTCTTTCCTTGTCTCAACTAGCTACTATAATGTCATGGACAACTGTGAGCACTCACTTTTTCTGTTTGATGCCTATGTTATTCCACTAACCTTTTGCTGTATTTCTTTCCCAAGCGTAAGTTTGATATGATCCAGTGTATGTTCTCCTTTCAGGTCATCACTACCCTACTAGAGAAGTGCTATGGTGGTGTGTGTGTGTGGTGGGGAGGTAGGGTCTTTGTGCAGGTAACAAGACTAGAAACTGGTGACTTGAAGTAGCCTCACTTTCTCTTAATTATTCACTTCACTCTTATGTCTTTATTAGTCTTTTTTTTTTTTAAGAGTTTTTGTTTGTTTGTTTTTGCTATAGGGCCTGTGTGCTTACCAGAAAGACAGAGGGAGACAGAGAGACAGAAAGTGAGAAATCACCCCCCTAGGGGGGTTGACCACACCACAATCCCTCCTCCTCCCTTCTTTTGGGATCTTGGGCATGCACATACATGTGCCCGGTGTGAGTTTAGGCCACCAGGTCTGGGACTCGAACCACAGTTGACTACATGGGAGTCCAGTGACATAGCCATTACGCCAACTGCTGGTTCCTTATTAGTCTTTTTTATTCTAAGCCATAAGAAAATTGTTTTGTTGAATTGTGATACACTCATATCAAATGCACTGAACATCACATTTCTTTTTTTTAAATACAGAATTGAAATATTTTATCACTTTCCTGGAAAACTTAGTGTACCCTTGTCAGGTAAGTTCTTTAAAGTTATTACTTTAAAAGCAAATTTTCTTCCTTTTGATATTATAATTTCTTCCTAAAGGCCCTTCCTATTTCACTGTGGATGAGGTCCAGAATTCTTAGCACTCCACATTATATTGCCACATTTTTAGAGCTGTGAGTCTTCTCCTTTGTATATATCTGGTATGTTCTTTCCCTTTATTAGAATATCATTATATAACTTTTCAAACTCTCCCTGAAGTAATACTGATACCTTCTTGTCCACTATCTCTTTAACACTA
Organism: Tupaia belangeri chinensis; assembly: GCF_000334495.1. Taxonomy (NCBI): domain Eukaryota; kingdom Metazoa; phylum Chordata; class Mammalia; order Scandentia; family Tupaiidae; genus Tupaia; species Tupaia belangeri. The sequence continues at coordinate 76,499 of NW_006203595.1, read as the reverse complement.
CTGTTCAATTATAATTCTCTAGAATATACTCTTGATATGTGCATGGTATAAATAAAAGTATTCAACATTTCATTATGTTACTGTATATCTCCTAAATATTTGCATTAATGTCTTCTCCTTAAAGGACACACATGTAAGCACCAAGTCAAGATAGTACTAGGTATCTGCTTTTTGATGATGAGAAAGATAAACTCTCTAAAATGTCTAGAATATGGTCATCTACAAATTTGAGCAAGGAGACTTCTTTCCAGCTCAATCCTAAGGTCTATATTCCCTCAAGTAGATTGCTATTTCTCAGTTTTAGAACTTGGATCCTTTATTCATAATTGGTCACTTAGGGTCTATAACTTCCAGCAGTATTTCAACTTTCTGTAGGTATTCTCTATTGTACATTGCCATTCATAGTTCATATTGGTGCTGCCTTTGTCCATGCATATGAATGGAATCCTTAGACTACAGCTTCTTTCAGAAAAAAAAATATTTATAGATAGGAGATTGGTACCAAATATACTTGGAGGCTAACTGGAAGATGAGTATAGGGGAAATATATCTTTTCACAACTTCTATATCTACTACCAGGTAGGGACTCTCAGAAAACACCCCTTCCTTCAAAAACAAAAGAAGACAAACTGTATACAGACTTTCATCATTTCACTATAAAAAGTATTACCATGATACTGAATGATTTTACTCAGAGACTTTAAGTGATAAAATGTAGAAAATTAATTGCATGTGAGAGGTGGGGAAAAGATCTGGGTAAGAAGACAAATCCTGGAACCAATATAGAAGATAATAAAGTGGTTAAAGTGAACTATGGCTATTTAGTTGAATTGCCATGCGAGAGAGAGGAGAGAGAGAATGAGAGAGAGAGAGAGAAAGTACGAAATCACCCCCCAGGAGGTTGGCCATGCCACAATCCCTCAATCCCTTCTCCTTTATTCTCCTCTTGGGATTTTGGGCACGTACATACACATGCCCAGCATATATTTCAAGCCGCTGGGTCTAGGCTTCAAACTGTGGAGTTGGCCATGTGGGATCCAGTGCCGTAATCTCTATATCACCTGGTAGCATGGAATTTAGATTTTTTAATGGTGTATAAAATGTGGACTGCTTATTCTATAAGAAATTGAAGAAGAAAACAATGGGAGAAATGTTACATCGAAATGGAAACTCATGAAAATGGAGTCATCTCCATTTCCTGCAGAATAAAATGAAGAATTTGTATTCCTCTTATTTTTTTCTTTTAAAGATACACTGTTGGAAAAAAGAATTGAAAAGACCTATGTGGTAATTTCTCCTCTTGCTGTGCTTTGGCCATATTCCATTTTATGATACTGCTTTGTTATTCATTTAATATTCTTTACACTTCATACCTGAAAATGTTGAACATTGCTGACAGGATAATTCTGTGGTTAATCGTTAGTTGTGAAGAAGCTGATTTATTGCCTGCCAAGTGTTATTATCAAAACACTGGGGGCATTTGGCACGTCCACCAAAATGTGGTCTCTCTTCTAAGGAAGAACCTCCAGCTTCTTGGAAGCAGAAAAATAAAGCACCGTCATTGTCCTCAGTAAACTATCAAAGCCAGTGGGGAAAAAAAGCTACCAGAGATTCTGTGAGCAAAATGCTTGCAGGAGCCTCCAAGCCAGAGTGGCAAAGGTAGAAACTTGATTCACCATTCTTCATCAACAAATACACAGGAAACCAAGAAACACACAGATCTTGCATATTCCACTAGTGATATCCTACATTTTCATACAGATCACACAGTCTTGGATCAGAACTGTCCTTCCTATCCTCTAGTTGACTAGAGAAAGTGGATCCTGAAGCACAAGGGTTCTTTGTGTGAGTAAGCATCCCTAGTTGATGTCTTTAACTTCTTAGCTCAACTCAAGTGTACAGAGCAGCCAGATCTGGACAAGGCAGTAGTGACCTTTAAAGTAGATATGGTCTTTGTGCTGACACTGCAGGGCAAGTAAAAGCTCTAATAAAGACCTAATCTACAGTTACATAAAGGAAGCTAAGTGTCACCCGGAGAAGGCCAGGAGAGCCTTGTCTAGAATCACGGGACACAAGATGCTCCACAGCTGGAGTTGACAATAGAAAATACCTGGCTCTACCTTCCATTTCTCCCTCCCCCATTTCTCTATAAAAGAATAAACCTGGAAATGGTTCAGGGCTGTTGGTGATCTTCATTGGAGATGCCCAGACCACCAATCCCCACTTTTCTCTACTTGTATATCTGTCTATCTCTTCTTTCTGAATCCACTGCTGATCCCACTCAAGGTCCTCATCCATACCTTACAAGCTGAGGCACCCAAGTTTAGTCTTTGTCTCCTGATGATCTGTTTTAGTGTTGTTGTTTTATTTTTAAAGTTTGTTGTCTGGAGAGAGAGAGAGAGAGAGAGAGAGAGAGAGAGAGAACCCCAATCAGATTTTAGCACTGCAGTCCATCTCCAGCCTATGCCACCCCTGATCCATGTGCACATGTGTGCCTGACATACTCAGGGAGGTGTCTGGATGAGAATGTGGAACCTTCTCATGTAGGTTAGCATTACAGAGTGTTGTGTTTCACTACGGCCTTGCTGGCCACAGTGTTTGTTTTAGAAAAAAAAAGTTTCATTGAGATATAATTCACAGTTGAAATATACAATTCAATATTTTTTAGTAGTATTAATAGTTGTGAAACCATCACCACAAGTAACTTAGAAGATTTTCATCACTTCAAAAAGAAACCCTATATCCTTTAGCTATAATGACCCCAACCTCTTATCTCCCCATAAAATAATAAAATGAGTGGCTTTTTGTAACTAGCTTCTTTCACTTAGAATAATGTTTTAAGGTTCCTTCATGTAGGTAGCATATATTGGCACTTCATTACTTCTCCTCCATTCTCCTCTCAGGATTTTGGGCATGCACACATATGCACCCAGTGTGAATTTTAAGCTGCCAGGTCCAGGATTCAAACCACAGTTGACTATGTGGGAGTCCAGCAACATAACCATTACACCATCTGCTGGTCCCTGGTAAGTCTATATTTAACTTTTTGAGAAACTGCAAAACTTAGTTACACTATTTTTCAGTTCCATCAGCAATGTACAGTTTTCTCCATATGCTTGCTAACATTTGTTTCTGGTTTTGATTATGGCCAGTCGAGTGGATATGAATGTGAAGTAGTGTATTTTTTTTAAATTCAAACCATTAATATTGTTGAACAACTTATAGTTTTCCTTGTAGAGCTCTTTGACTTCTTTGGTTCAGTTTATTCCTAGGTATTATATACTTTCATGGTTATCATAAATGGAATTGCTTTTTCAATTCCACATCAGTTTGCTTGTTGTTGGTGTATTGAAATGTTATAATTATTTTTATGCTGCTTTTGCAATCCTGCTATTTTACTGTATTCATTTATTACTTCCAGGAGTTTTTCTTTTGCAGATTCTTTTGGGTTTTTTATGTACATAATTATATCATCTTCAAATAGACATAATTTCACTTTTTCTTTTTTTTTTTTTTTGAATGCCTTTATTTTATTCCCTTGTCTGATTGCATTTGCAAGGATTTACTATACTATATTGAAAAGGAGTGAAGAGAGTAGGCAGCCTTGTCTTGTTCAGATTTTTTTCTCCTCCCATCCAAGGCTCCCAGTAGCCACCATTCTACTCTCTGCTTCTGTGAGTTCAACTTTTTTAGATTCCACATACAAGTGAGATCATACAGTATTTATCTTTCTGTGCCTGGCTTATTTCACCTAATTGTCTCCAGGTCCATCCACTGTTCACAAACAACAGGATTTCTTTCATTTTTAAGGTTGAATGGTATTCCATTGTGTATACCACATTTTCTATATTCATATGTTGATGGACACTTAGGTTGACTCCAATTTTTTTTTGGGGGGGGGGAAGAGGTTTTTGCTATAGGGCGCGTGCACTCACCA
>NW_006203595.1:70965-72502 GCF_000334495.1 Tupaia belangeri chinensis | reverse complement strand
CTTCTCCTCCATTCTCCTCTTGGGATCTTGGGCACACACACACAAGCGCCCAGCGTGAGTTTTAAGCCACTGGCTCTGGGACACGAACTGCAGTCGACTACGTGGGAATCCAGCAACATAGCCATTACGCTAACTGCTGGTTCCCAGTTGACTCCAAATTTTGAGTTGAATAATGCTGAAATATAAATGAGAGTACAGATATCTCTTCAACATACTAATTTTATTTTCTTTGGATATATACCTAGAATTGATATTGGTGAATCATGTGATACTTCTATTTTTATTTTTAAATTAAAAAAATTTTTTGGAGAGGTTTCTGCTATAGAGCATGTGTGCTTGCCAGACAGACAAAGAGAGACAGAGAGACAGAAAGCGAGAAATCACCCCCCAGGGGGGATGGTCACACAGCAATCCCTTCTCCTCCATTCTCCTCTCGGGATCTTGGACACGCACCCACACGCGCCCAGTATGAGTTTAAGCTACCGGATCTGGGACTTGAACCACAGTCGACTACATGGGAGTCCAGTGACATAGCCATCACGCTAACTGCTGGTCCCCCCCTTACTTTTTATACTTTGTCTCACATAAGCATTATAGAAATATCAGCCAATGTCATAGAAAATACAGAAGAGAAAATGCATAAAAATAAACCTAGTAATTAACTAAACCATACTTTCATCAAGAGTTAATACATCTTTATACACAAGAAAGGCATTTGGGTTATGATTCCTTTGTTAATGACTAAGGACCTGGATAGTCCTTACTTTCTACATCTCAAAGAATTTTTCTCAAAAAGAAATGTTTTTAATTTTTAATATATTTTTTTAACTTCAAGAAAAGCAGTTTTAACTTTAATAAATCAAATATATGCTAGGGAAATTTACTTAAAACTTAAAGCCAGGAAACAGGTTGGAATTCTGTTCAAATAGTGGGTACATAAACCTATTGACACCTCAAGACAGGTCAAAAATCCTTAAAACTGGAAAACAAAGCCTAGAAGAAAATCAGCAATGTTTTAGTCAAAACTCATAAAATGCCATTTCACTAGGTCAGTCTCATGTACTTAATCTATCTTCTATTGTGGCTCGATCTTCCTGATCAAATTCTGGAATATAATATTCAATTCTAGGCTTGTGCCTATGATTAAGTTGGCCATTTTATTAGTTTTTGAACTCCTATTTCTGTGTGTCTACATTTAATTTTCCTGGTATAGCACTCCCTTGAGAACTTCTTGGAGATCTGGTCTGGTGCTGGTAAATTCTTTCAGGGTTTTTTTTTTTTTCTCTTTCTTTTTTTTTAATTTAAATTTATTTATTTATATTCATTCACTGTATATCATTACAGCATAAAAAATGAGATTTTCCATCCAGAGTACACTGTATATTGGCTCAATCAAGCACATCAACTTACATGTTATAGTCAACAAATAATTTTCCATTTCTTGTTCCCTGTATGTTTTGCTTTTTTTCCTATCCTTGATTCCCAATCTCTTACCCTCTGCCATCTCCTACTCTCCACCCACACTGTCTCTGGTAAC
>NW_006203595.1:48119-70602 GCF_000334495.1 Tupaia belangeri chinensis | reverse complement strand
ACTTTGTTTAAAACTTAAAGCCAGGAAACAGGTTAGGATTCTGTTCAAATGGTAGGTACATGAACCTATCCATATCTCAAGACAGGACACAAATCCTTACACCCAGATGACAAAATCTACAAGAAAATCAGCAATGTTTTAGTCAAAAATCATAAAATTATACTTCACCAATTCAGTCTCATGTACTTTATCTTCTGTTGTGGTTCGATTTTCCCATTTAAATTCTGAGATAATAATATTCAACTCCAGACTTGTCCCTGTGATTAAGTGGGTCATTTTCTTAGTTTTTGAACTCTTATTTCTGTGTGTCCATATTTAATTTTCCTGATATAGCACTCCCTTGAGAACATCTTGGAGATCTGGTCTGGTGCTGGTAAATTATTTCAGGTTTTGTTTATCTGAGAATGTTCTTGTCTTTTCTTCCCACATGAAAGATAATCTTGCCAGGTACAGTATTCTTGGCTGAAATTTCTTTTCTCTTAACACTTTGAATATATTTTCCCAATCTTTCCTCACTCGCATTGTTTCCAATGAGAAGTCTTCTCCTAGCCTGATGGGATATCTTTTGTAGGTAACTTGCCATTTTTCTCTTGCCAATCTTAGTATCTTGTCTTTGTCTGTGGTTTTGGTCAACCTGTCTATAATGTGTCTTGGAAAAGATGTTCTTTGGTTGATTCTATTGGGGATCCTTTATATTTCTTGGGACTGGATCTTTGAATGCCTCTCTAGATTTGGAAAGTTCTCTTGCAGAATTTCATGGAATAGATTATCAATGCCCTTATGAGTCTCTTCACCTTCTGGAATGCCAATTATCTGGATGTTTGGACGTTTGATGTTATCTAGTACTTTTTGTATATTATTCTCTTTTTTTTTGGCAATTTTCTGTCTTTTTTTTTCCACATTATTTATTATTTGTTTTTTTTGTATATACTTTCAATCATATTGTTTGGCTTACAGTGAGACCATTTCAATATGTGCAAATTTCTCCCCAGACCCATTGATCAAAATATCTTTAACAGATAACACCACACCTCCCCATCCTGCCAATGCTCTACCTCTGTATCCCTTCTCCAAATGTCCTTCGTTAGGCCCCACTCCTCCACATACACCTCGTATGACATTCTGTCTTTGTGGTGGATTTTTCTAGGCCAGCAATTTTCTCTTCTATGTCTGAGATTCTATTTTCTGTATGATCTAGTCTGCTTTTAATACTTTCAAGGGAGATTTTGACTTCCTGTACTACAGCCTTCATCTCTAACAGTTCTGTTTGATTCTTTTGCAAAGTGTGTAATTCCTCTTTTAGATCTTGCAAGAATTTCCTCATCTCCTGGTACTCATCAGCTTATTTCTTCTTTCTCTTCTGTAGTTCATTGTCTCTCTTCTCTTCCATCTCAGTTAGCTTCACCATTATGAATACTCTAAATTCTTTATCAGACATTTCCATGATTTGCATTGAACTGCTTGTGGATGAAGAAGAATTATTTTTCCTTGGAGGAGAGGTACTTTCTTGCTCTCCTATATTTTTCGTGGTCCTACAGTGATTTCTAGTCATCTGATGGATTGTGTGCTTCTTCCTAATTCTTGAAGTTCAATCTGAATGTTCAGGAGCAAGCAGAAAGAGGTGATCTGAAATCTCTTTGCCGTTCTGATTGCTTTGTGTAGCAGATTCCGTAGATATTGAGGAATATGCTAACCCTAATAGTATTTGGATCCTTTGCTACAGTGCCCTTAGATCATCTAGAAACACAATAAATGGATATTGAGGCGTGGAGAGACGAGAAAAAAGAGAGAGAAGCAACAAAGAAACAGAAAAAAAGAAGGAAAAAAATAAAATACTAAAAAAATCATTATTGTTTTTCTTTAATAAAAAAGTTTTAAAAAAGAAAAATTACAAAACCTGAGAAGACAAAAGCAGGGAGGGACAGAGACAGAGACACAGAGACAGAGATAGAAGACTAGAAGAGCTCCTTACCACTCTAGCTTGTTTGCTGGAGGCTGAATTATCAGTAGGAAATCTTCATTTCTCTTTTACCCTGAAATCACTGCTTTGCAGGAGCCATGAGGAATCTTCTCCTGAAGGCCTGCCTCTCGCCTCTCCTGCCACTCTAGCTTGTTTGCTGGAGGGTTAATTATCAGTAGGAAATATTCATTTCTTCTTTACTCTGAAACCACTACTTTGCAGGAGCCATCAGGAATCTTCTCCTGAAGGCCCGCCTCTCGCCTCTCCTGCCCTGAAATCACTACTTCGCAGGAGCCATGAGGAATCTTCTCCTCCAGATTTTGTTTATCTGAAAATGTTCTTGTCTTTTTTTTTTTTTTTCCCATATGAAGGAAAATCTTGCCGGGTACAGTATTCTTGGTTGAAATTGCTTTTCCCTTAACACTTTGAATGTATTTTTCCATTCTTTTCTCGCTTGCATTGTTTCTGATGAGAGGTCTGCTGTTAGCCTGATGGGATATCCTTTGTAGATAAGTTGTCATTTCTCTCTTGCCAATCTTAGTATCTTGTCTTTGTCTGTGTTTTTGGTCAGTCTGGTTATAATGTGTCTTGGAGAAGATCTTCTTGGGTTGATTCTATTGGGGGTACATTTTATTTCTCGAGACTGAATCTTTGAGTGTCTCTCTAGGTTTGGAAAAGTTTCTTCCAGGATTTAATGCAATAAATTATCAGTGCCCTTATGAGTCTCTTTGCTTTTTGGGATACCAATTATACAGATGTTGGATGTTTGATGGTATCTAGTATTTCTTGTATGTTATTCTCATGTTTTGGGGCAATTTTCTCAGTCTTCATGGTGGATTTTTCTAGACCAGCGATTCTATCTTCTACATCTGAGTTTCGATTTTCTGTATGATCTAATCTGCTTTTAATACTTTTAAGGAAGATTTTCACTTCCTGTATTATAACCTTCATCTCTAACAGGTCCATTTTTTTATGGTGTGTATTTCCTCTTTTAGATCTTGCAAGAATTTCTTCACCTCCTGGAAGTCATTAGCTTCTTTTTCCTGCCTCTTCTGCAGTTCACTGTCTCTCTTTTCTTCCATTTCTGTTAGCTTCATCATTATGAATATTCTAAAGTCGTTATCAGACATTTTCATGATTTCCATTGAACTGTCTGTGGATAAATAGGAGTTATTAATTTCCCTTGGAGAAGAGGTATTTTCTTGCTTTCCCATATTTCTTGTGACCCTGTGGTGATTTCTAGTCATCTGATGGATGGTGTGTTTCTTCCCAAACTTGAAGTTCAATCTGAGCAGTCAGGAGCTTGCAGAAAGAGGGGATCTGGAATCTCTTTGCCATTCGTTCTTATCCCTTTGTGCAGTAGATTCAGTGGGTATTGCGGAATATGTTAACCCTAATAGTATTTGGATGTTTGTCTATGGTTCCCTTAGATCTGTCTAGAAACACAGTGAATGGAGATTGAGAAGCAAAGTGATGCAAGAAATGAAAAAGAATAAGAAAACAGAGAAAAAAAACAAAGAAAGAGAAAAAGAAGGGGAAAACAGAAAAAGCAACCAAAAATTTTTTTAAAACAAAAAGCACAATATAAGAAATTGCATGGCACACTTGCACACCTGTTCTCAGCAGCAATGGAGTCTTCTTCTGAAGGCCTGCCCCTTGTCTCTCCTAGAAGGGAGGGGAAAATTGGATTATTAGCAAGATAAAGGAGGGTCTAAAAGCCAAGAGTATACCTTAAAAATTTTTAAAAAGAAAAAAATTGCAAAAAAATGAGAAGACCGAGAGAGAAGCAGACAGAGACAGAGACAGAGAGAGGGCTAGAGGGGCTCCCTACCACTTGAGTCTGTGAACTGGAGGCTGAATTATCAGTAGAAAATCTTCATTTCTCCTTTTCCCCTGAAATGACTAGTTCTTAGCAGCAGCGGAGTCTTCTTCGGCAAGTTAATATTTTCGAAGTGCACTCTCCAGACCTTTGTTTAATGGTCTCCATGGTTCCAGGTGGGGGTCTGTTTATTGGTGGTTACATTGTTAAGAACATCTAAACAAAAATGTTTTGGGCTAGTTAGCAAAGACAGTAAGGCTGTTAATAACTCTCTTCACTCCGGGCAAAAGGAGGAAGCAAGTATAACTTAAAGTTCAAAGATGAAGGTGCTTCTGCTTCACTGGCTTCCTATGCGCAGTATTTAACTGTTATGCTATGGGACCTATCCTCTATTTCTATTTTTTTACTTGAGGAAACTACATACTATTAGGTCATTGGGAAGGTCATGATGCATTTTTCTATGTTATATGTAAATATGCATCATGACTTTCCCAATGACCCAATATTTTCCATAATGGCTATACCAATTTACATTCCCATCAGCAGTGTACTAGTACTCTCTTCTCTCCACATCCTCATTAGCACTTATCTTTCAACTTTTTAATAATAACCATTCTAAGAGTTGTGAATTGGTATCTAATTATGATTTTAACTTATATTTTCCTAATGATTAGTGATATTGACCATCTTTTCATGTACCTATTGGTCATTTGTATATCTTTGCAGAAGCATCTATTCAGGTCCTTTTGCTATTTTTTTTGTTCTGTTTTTTTCTATAGGGTATGTGCACTTGGCAGAGAGACAGAGACAGAAAGCAAGAAATCATCCCCCCTCAGGGGGGAATGGCTATGCCACAATACCTTCTCCATTCTCTTCTTGAAAGTTTGTGTGTACATGCATGCACACGCATACATACACATGTGCTCAACATGAGTTTCAAGACACCAGGTCCAGGATTTGAACTGTAGTCAGCCACGTTGGAGTCCAGTGACATAACCCTTAAGCCATCTGCTGGCCCTGCTTTTGCCATTTTTAAATTGGGTTGTTTTCTTGCTGTTGAGTTGTTTGAGTTCTTTATATATTTTGGATATTAATCTCTTATTGGATGGATGCTTAGCAAATATTTTCTCTCACTTTGTATGTTGTCTCTTCACTCTGTTGATTGGCTCCTTTGCTGTGTAGAAGCTTTTTAGGATGATGTAATCCCATTTGTCTGTTTTGTTTCTTTTGTTTCCTGTGCCTTTGGGTTCATATCCAGACCATTGTCATGGAGCTTTTCCATTGTATTCCTCTAGTAGTTTCATAGTTTCAGCTCTTATGTTTAAATCTTTATTAAAAAAATAAAAAACTTTAGACAGGATTTCACTGTATTGCAATTCTCCTGTCTCTGCCTCTCCAAGTATCTAGGATGGTAGTGTATTTTGAAATAAAATGTATGATGTCTCCAGCTTTGTTCTTTTTGCTCAAGATTGTTTTGACTTTTTGGGGTCTTTTGTAGTTCTGTGTAAATTTTAGGATTGTTTTTTTCTATTTGTGTGAAAACAATCATTGTATAGGAATTGTGTTGAATATGTGGATTGGTTAGGAAAATATAAACATTTTGGGACTGTGCTGCCACTGCCCCACTACCATGGCAGCTGTGATAGCACCACTGCCCCACAGTGGGGGCCCAGCTCCAGCCACCGTCTGCCTGCCCAGTCTCCCTCAAGCTATGCTCTGCATCAGAACAAGTCAGCTCCATTGGCTTGCCCTACAGAAGATGGTGGGTATTTCAAGTGTTCAGCCCCTCCCCTTGGCAGACTGTGCAAGGCTGCCAGACTGGGGCCTAAGAAATGGAGATGGTACCTTCCAGCCTCAGCCTGAGTGCCTTCTAAACCTTTCTTTCTGAGCATCCCACCATTCTACTCAGTGTGCTGCTGTGGGTCCTGTCAGTGCCCTGCATTCCCCACTGCTTTGCCAAGAGAAGACCATGTGCTTCCTATTCTGACACAAGCTTGGAGAGGCATTTTAGGAAGAGCTGTCTTTTCTGAGAGCCAATGAAAGGCTCTGAAGAAAATATTTCAGAAGCAGAAATATATCAGCAAAACAGACTGAAAAATACTTGCCATCAATTTGGGATGTAAGAAGTCACAGGTAAACATCTGGTTTCATAACAGAGGTTGAAATGACAGAACTATAAAGGGAAGGAGGTGCTTTTCAACAGGTATGTCCAAGAAGTAAGCTTTCTAGAGGATACCTTTTCACTATCTAGTATTGGTTTCTTTTCTCTATGTCCTTTGATATATGAAGTCTCCCAACAGTACTCAAGTCCAAGATGGACAGAAAATTCTCCAGAATCTTCAGAAAGATTGATCCAAAAGAGTTCAGGGACCTCATCTCAGAAGAATATTCACTGCAAGATACCTTGTATTTGTGTTCTGAAGGCAAAGCTGGAGACAAGGGTCTGGGATCATTTAATGGAAGCATTCCTCCATGTTCCATGTTAATTTAAAAGAACACTTAAATATTAATATATGGACTCTAAAGCTAGAGAGCTTGTACCTCATCAATACCTAAAATCTAACACCTTTGGAATGATGCAAAAACTAATGCTTTATGGGAACCAGCAGTTAGCATAATGGCTATGTCGCTGGACTCCCACGTAGTCGACCGCGGTTCGCGTCCTGGACCCGGTGGCTTAAAACTCATGCCAGGCGCGTGTGCGTGCGTGCCCAAGATCCCGAGAGGAGAATGGAGGAGAAGGGATTGCGGCGTGACCATCCCCCCTGGGGGGTGATTTCTCGCTTTCTGTCTCTATGTCTCTCTCTGTCTGGCGAGCGCACGCGCCCTATAGCAAAAATCTCTCCAAAAAAAAAAAAAAACTAATGCTTTATGAATTTCACAATGTTGTCCTGCTCCAGTATTCTTTTGTGCTCTAGATTCAAGCTTAATTTGTAAGTGGAATAGAATCCCCTAGGAAGTATGACAGAAGTGAAAAGAATAAGAACAATGATCCTTGCTCTAAGTATATTTATGTTTATGTTTCTATGTGTATATACATATTCATTAAAATACATTAGTAGTGGGGCCAGCAGTTAGCGTAATGGCTATGTCGCTGGACTCCCATGTAGTCAACCATGATTTGAGTCCTGGACCCGGTGGTTTAAACTTACGCCAGGCACATGTGTGTGCACGCCCAAGATCCTGAGAGGAGAATGGAGGAGAAGGGATTGTGGCATGGCTATCTATCCTCCCTGGGGGGTGATTTCTCACTTTCTGTCTCTCTGTATCTCTCTCTGTCTTTCTGGCGAGTGCACGCACCCTATAGCATAAACCTCTCAAAAAATACATGAGTAGAATTGAGCTCCTCTGTAAATATTCATTGAGTAAATTAATTTTCTTTTGTATGAAGAAAAATAAACCATTTTCAGAACATTACTAACTTTTTTGAAAATAATGTAAAATTTGGGCCTTAGTCCAAACTTTTATACCACAAGAAAATATTATTTAAATTTCTCTATTTTCTGGTTCCTCTTGATGTATGACTATAAGTGAATTTTAACAGCACAAGAAAATATTATTTAAATTTCTCTATTTTCTGGTTCCTCTTGATGTATGACTATAAGTGAATTTTAACAGCTCAGTTCAGTCATCCTAATCAGATGAGCCACAGTTAGATATGTTTGTTTACTAGAAATATATTATTTAAAATCAACTCAACAAGCAAATTAGAAGAACTTCTGAAAGTAACTATTAGTACTTTTAATTTCCAGACCATCAGTGAGGGAAGTATGCATTTAACCAATAATTATCTTTTGATTTCTGTAAGGATAAGCCTAGACCAGGGTTCACAAAATAAAATGTGTACAAGGGTCTGTGAGTAAATAGAGGGCATGGCCCAACTAAGCTATTTGAGTTCAAGTTCAATAGTTTTTCTTTTTCTTTTCTTTTCTTTTCTTTTTTCTTCTTTTTAAGAAGTTTTTGTCTTAGGGCATGAGTGCTTGCTTGAGAGAGAGAGACAGAGAGACAGTGAGAGGGAAAGTATGAAGTCACCTCCCACAGGAGATGGCCACACTAAAATCCCTTCATCCCTTCTCCTTCACTCTCCTCCTGGGATCTTGGGCACACACACACACACACATGTATACACACGTGCCCAATGTGAGTTTCAAGCCATCAGGTCTGGGACCAGACCAGCCAGGTGGGAATCCAGTGACATAACCACTATGCTATCTGCTGGTCCTGACTTCAGTAATTTTTCAAATACTGTGTTAGTGAAACAAAATATATGTGCCAAACTGTTTGTGACCTCTAGCAAAACCTAAAGAAAGCTATGGTGTCACAATCCTATATTTAAAAACACAGTCTTGATGCAATCTATAATGACTTCTGTTAGTACTTCTAGTTATAGACTCAATCTTTCACTTAGGTAGCATACACTGTATTGATTAGGTTTTTTTAATATATTAACACACATCACATAGATGTTTTATGTTTTTTGACTACCCTGAAATAGTATTTTTTAAATGATATTTCTGGTAATGATCTTAGTTAATTCAGGAATTATTACACTAGTTCCAAGAAAAAAATAGGTTTCACTTTGAATGAAATGAAGCAGAAAAAGGAAATATTACAGACATTACAAGTTCTTTTTTTATTTCTTCTTCACATTTAATTGTACAAGTTTTTTTATGTGATATTTAATTAGTGAGTAAACTGCATTATGATGGTAGCGTTTAATCTTTCCATTCTCAGCTATACTTGGACGGTTTAATGTTTAGAAAAGATGAGATTTCAGAAGATAACAATTTTAATCAACATCAGAACATGTTTTTTATGCATTCAATCACTCTTTATCATTACACCTTATAAAATGAATTTTCCCAGCATTAACACACTGTATGTTAGTCCAGTAAAAGATGTTATCATACACATTATCATCAACAGATAATTTTAATTTTTGTGTCCTTTAAATGTTTTGCTTCTTTCTTTTTCTCGATACCCTTTCTCTCACTCTCCCTCATTTCCCACCTTTTTCCTATACTCTCTCTAGTATCTGCAGTTATTTTCCATGCTTTTATATCTTCCAATTTTTTAGTTTCTAATACAGAGTGTAGACATTTGGTATATATTAAGTGGGGACATACAATGTCTCTCTTTCATAGTATGGCTTCTCTTAGTAGTAAATCTTCCATATTCATCCACTTTCTATCAAATGCCAAGGCTTTTTTTTTTAATGGCTGAATATTCCATACTATATATGTGTCACACTTTTTAAATCCATTTATCTGTTCATGGACATTTGGGTAGGTTCCATGTCGTAACAGTTGTGAATAATGCTACAATAAATATGAATCTGAAAGTACTGTACTGACTGAATGTATTCCTGTCCTTTGGGTAGATTCCTAGGAGTGGAATCGCTGAATCATATGGTAGTTCTATTTGTAGATCTTTGAGGAACCTCCATATTGTTCTCCACAGTGGCCGTACTAATTTACATTCCCATCAGCAGTATAGGAGAGTTCTCTTTTCACCAGACCCTCACCAGCACTTACTGTTGTGTATTTATTTTTAATTTTTTCATTGACTTTACATTCATTCACTGAACATCATCACAGCATACAAAATGAGATTTCCCATCCAGAATACACTGTATAGTGACTTTATCATATGTGTTATCATGAACAAATAATTTTCCATTTCTTGTTTCATATATATGTGGATATATATGTATATATCCATACACCCCCTCCCCATATTTCTTGCCCTCTGCCATTTCCTACTTTCCTCACACACTGTCTCTCATATCTGCA
This sequence comes from Tupaia belangeri chinensis, assembly GCF_000334495.1. Lineage (NCBI taxonomy): Eukaryota > Metazoa > Chordata > Mammalia > Scandentia > Tupaiidae > Tupaia > Tupaia belangeri. Next base: position 61,031 of record NW_006203595.1, on the reverse strand, counting down.
GTTTCTTTCCATTACTTTCCCCCCCCACACACATTTTATTGATTCACAAAATATCTTAATTAATCTAACTACTTTCAATAGCAAGTTCAGCTGATATATAGATATCTGTGAATACATGTTTGACTTTAGGCATGAAACTCTGTGAGTAGAATGAATATACTATAAAGTAGCACCTACCTGAGGCTATATAGCTTACTATGTTCATTAAATAGGTATTTTTATAAAATATTTAAACATTTCGGGACCAGCAGTTGACATAATGGCTATGTTGCCGGATTACCATGTAGTCAACTGTGGTTTGAATCCTGGACCCAGTGGCTTAAACTCATGCCGGGTGTGTGTGCTTGTGTGCTCAAGATCTGGAGAGGAGAATGGAGGAGAAGGGATTGTGGCATGACCATCCCCCTCGGGGGTGATTTCTCACTTTCTGTCTCTTTGTCTCTCTCTTTCTGGCAAGTGCACACACTCTATAGCAAAAAAACTCTCCAAAAATTTTTTTTGGGTAAATTTCAAGAAAGGCAGTTTTAGCTTTAATAAATCAAAATTAAAAAAAAAAAGTTAAGAGAACTTTGCTTAAGACTTAAAGCTGGGAAACAGGTTAGGATTCTGTTCAAAGAGTAGGTATAAGGACCTGTCAACAACTCAAGAGAAGACAAAAATCCTTAACTCTGGAAAACAAAGCAAAGAAGATCAGTAATGTTTTAGTCAAAAGTCATAAAATTCTATTATACCTGTTCAGTCTCATGTACTTAATCTGTCTTGTGTTCTGGTCCGATATTTCTTTTTAAATTCTGGAAGATAACATTCAACCCTGGACTTGTTGCTACCACTAAGCTGGCCATTTGCTTAGTTGTTTTTGAACTCTTATTTCTGTGTGTCTGACTTTAGTTTTCTGTTGCTTATTTTCTTAATCTTAATAATTCTGACTGGGGTTAGGTGGCATCTCAAGGTGGTTTTGATTTGCATATCCCTTGTGATAATGGATGGTGAGCATTTTCTCATATGCTATTTGACTGTTCATATGCCTTCCTTAGAGAGTTGTCTGTTCAGCTCATTTGTCCATTTTTTAATTGATTTGATTTATTTTCCAGGTAACCCTCTCGAGTTCCCCATATATTCTGGATATCAGTCCCTATCTGAGACATAGTTTGCAAAAATATTCCCCTATTCTTAGGGTTTCCAATTCACTCTTATTGTTTTCCTGAGCAGAAGCCTTATATCCTGATATAATCCCACTTATCTATTTTTAGGATTATTGCCTACGTTTTAGGAGTCTTATTTAAGACATCTTTGTCTGCTTCTGAGGTCTTCAAGAGTTTCTCCTGCATTATCCACCAGTATATTTTTATACTTTAGTGGGTTCTAATTTAAATCCTTGATCCATTTTGAGTTTATTTTTGTTAATGGTGAGAGATAGGTATACTGTTTCATCTTTCTGCAAGGAGATATCCAGTTTTTCCAGCACCATTTGCTATGAGATTTTCTTTTTCCCATTGGATTGATTGGTGCTCTTTGTCAAAAATCAGTTGAGTATATGTTTTGGAGTTTATTTCTGGGGTCTATGTTCTGTTCCATTGGTCCACCTGTCTGTTTTTGTGCCAATACCATGCTGTTCTGATTATTACAGCTTTGTAATATATTTTGTGAACAGAGAGTGTGATGGCTCCTACTCCACTCTTCTTCTGTGGTATTACTTTGACAATACAGAGTCTTACGATTCCAGATGAAGTCTGTGGTTATTTTTCTAAATCTGTGAAGAGTATCTCTGGAAATTTTATTGGGATTGTGTTAAATTTGTAGATCAATTTGGGTAGGATACACATTTTGATTATATTAACTCTTCTAATCTAGGAACATGGGACATCTTTCCACCTTTTTGTCTCATTTTTAATTTCTTTTTTAAAAAGTTTTCCCTGGTTTTCCTTGTAGAGACCTTTGACTTCTTTGAGCAGGTTTATTCCTAGAGGTCTTATTTCTTTTGTGGCTATTGTGAATGGAATTGCTTTCTTCAGTTCTACCTCAGTCTGTTTACTGTTGGTGTATAGAATTGCTATAGATTTTTGAATGTCGATTTTGTATCCTGACATTTTATTGGATGAATTTAACAATTAATTGGGGGGTGTTTTTTTTTTTTTTTTTGTGTGTGTGTGTGTGTGTGTGTGTGTGTGTATGTGCATGGGTTCTTTTGGGTTTTCTATGAGATCTGCAAATAGAGATAATGTCACTTTTTTCCCTATTTGGATGCCATATGTTTTAGTCTCTTGTCTGATTGCATTGACTAGGACTTCCAGTACTATATTGAAAAAGAATAGAGAAAGTGGGCATCCCTGTCTTGTGGAAAGCCGCAAGCTTTTCCACATTTAATATGATGTTAGCTATGGGTTTTTGATATATGGTTTTTATTATGTTGAGGAATGTCCCCTTCTATGCTTATTTTGCAGAGTCTTAATCATGAAGGGATGTTGTATTTTATCAGATGCTTTTTCTGCATTGATTGATATGATCATATGGTTTTTATGTTTCTTTCTGTTAATATGGTGTATTACATTTATGATTTTGCACATGTTGAACCATCCTTGCATCCCTGAAATGAAGCCTACTTGGTCAAGGTGTATAATCACTTTCAGTGTGTTGTTGGTTACAATTTGTTAGTATCTTGTTGAGAATTTTTACATCTATATTCATCAGAAATATTGGTCTGTAGTTTTCTTTTTTGTTCTGTCCTTGTCTGTTTTGGGGATGAGGGTGATGGAGGCCTTCTAGAAAAGGAACCGAAAATGGTGTAAATGGAACAGTAACTTAAAATGGAGCAAATGCTCCTCATAATAGAAAAGAGAAATCTTTGTAATGAATTATAAACTGATGACTAATGTCCCCAAAGGAATCTGCTTTTTACAATATCTTTCAGCAATAAAAAGTTTTTTGTTTTTGTTTTGTTTTGTTCTTGAAATTACAAATAGTGCTCTTTGATTCTTGCTATTGTACTGTTTCATGCATTTTTTTTATTAAAGGGCATTTGAGGAGAAGATGATTACTAGGAGTGAAAATATTTTATCTTAGACTAAGTTACTTGCCTTCAAAATAGTTTAGGGACCACCACCATATTGTATTGTGGTTTTTATCTTTTAAACATTTTTCTAATGATTTGGAGAGAAAAAAATCTTTACAAAAATCCCACATAGCAGTGGTAAAATTTCTTGCTCTGAACAATTTTTTATGATTAGCAAGTTGGCCTGTTCTGACAAGGTCACATTTTTAAGTTATTTTTCAGGGTAAAATGGAAATACTATAAAGCTGGATGTCAAACTTTAATATGTTTTCGGTGTTCTCTAATTTTTAGGAATTTTTGTAGCCTTTACACCTGGAAAAAAGATTTGTAAAATCACCAAATATTGTGTGCTTTATTCTATAGGCAGTGGTTGTTAGTATTATATCACCATTTAAGAACAAAAACAAAAATCCCAAACATACTAATGATTATAACATGTGAAGATTTTTCATATATATTTAATCAAAATATCTTCTTAACATAAAAGTACTTACAAAAGCTTTCTTGTGCTTTTTCAACACTCCAGTCTTAAGCTGGAGATCAGAAAATATTTACTGTGAAGAGGAAAATCTGACTTCTATGTATGGCCTTTTTGATATGTTTATTAATAGTAATTCTTCATGCGGCTTGTCATGAGTTTGGTATGCACAACGTCTTAGAAGGAAATTGTTTAACTTGAAAACCCTTTAAAAAATAATACCAACTTGACTTATATCTGTAAAAAGACTGTCAGGTAATTATATTTGGAAAACATTTAATGCACTAACTTCAAAGAAATTGAAAATTCAGGTGGATAAATAGTCTTACAGAAAACAGTGCTTTAGTCATAACTATAACTTTGGTCCCATCTTTAATTGAGAAACATTTATCTGTATAAAACATATTTTTGTATATCTATATATATGTATGTATTTGTATCTCTACAGAAAGGCTCTAAAAAGCGTTTGAGTTAAATATTTGGTTCCCTTTTCTAGAATTATCCCTTAAGGTCCTTGTAGCTCTTTTTGATCCATTCATTGTCGCCGTCACAGTACATATATATTTCCTTTGGTGTTCACATCTTGTTTCCCATTTCTCACTTCTGTCACCAGCTAATGTCTATGCTATTCTTAGTGTACAAGTTGCAGGCTAGGTCTGCAGTTTAGGTTACCATGCTGCTAGAAAGTCATGTTTTCTCTTTCCAGCTGTTACCTACTTCCTAGGAAAAGTAGTAGCTCTCTGTAGCATTATGAACTTTCAGTGGAACCAAATTTTTGGCATTAAAAACTGGCATTATATTGTATTATATATTGAGAAATCAATCAAAATAAAAATTTTTATTTTTGCACACACAAAAAAAGAATTTAGGAGGGTTCCTTCCTTTGGGATCTTTAGAAATAGTTTGAGTAAAATGGGGGTTAGCTCTTCTTTAAAAGTTTTGTAGAATTCAGAAATGAAACCATCAAGATCTGATTTTTTTTTTCTTCTTTTGGAGAGGTTTTTGCTATAGGGTGCATGTACTTGCCAGAAAGACAGAGAGCGACAGAGAGACAGAAAGCAAGAAATCACCCCCCCAGGGGGATGGCCACGCCACAATCCCTTCTCCTCCATTCTCCTCTTGGGATCTTGGGCATGCACGCCCACGTGCCCAGCGTGAGTTCAAGCCACCGGGTCCAGGACTTGAACCACAGTCGACTACATGGTAGTCCAGCGACATAGCCATTATGCTAACTGCTGGTCCCCTGATTTCTTTTTTTAATTGGGAGAATATTTAGCATTGATTCCATTTTTTTGTTCATTACAGGTTTATTCAGGCTTCCATTGTCTTTCTGATACAGTCTTGGTAGTTTATATGTTTCCAGAAATTCTTTTTCTTTATGGATGGAATTTGAATTATGTATATGTTGACCTGTATAATTATTCAATCATCTTTTACTTAAAAGTCATCTTAGAAATTTGTCTCAGTGCCTCATTATCGGGAGAGCAATGAGGGCTGCTCACAACAACTTAAAGTTTAAAACACTGGTTTAAAGTGATTTATAGTATAGTTTCTTGTCTTTATTTCATGTTAATCTCATTGACATTTATAGCATGATTTCTATGTGATGGAGACTATGCTAAGCCTTTAGGGTAGGTTAATTAATTTAATTCTCACAGTAATAACTTTATGATGTAGATAGTATTACTGTTAAGATTCCTGTTACTCAGATGGGAAATGAAGGCAGAATAAGGTTGGGGTAATTATCATGGTCATGAGCCTAATAAATGGGATTTGGATTATAGCAATCAAGTTTCAAATCTTGAAATCTTACCAACCATTTTGGGTACATATACCACTATGGATACCCAGCTACTGGATACATTGTAAGAGATACATTTTGGGGATTGAAGTGAGATTTATTAAAGAAATTAAGGAGCACAGTGTATTTTATAATCTCTTACCTAGGTAATGGTTTTCTTGATTGTATTTTTTTTGTATTAGATTTTGAAATTTAAGGAAAAGTAAGGAATTGCAAAAGCTTTCAATTATGAATAGTCTCATAGGAATACTTATGAGTGAGGTAGAAAAGTATTTTTTAAATTACTCACTGTTAAAAATTATAAAATGTTTATCTTTGGTCAATGTTTCTTGAAAAAAAAAAAACTAGAAAATTGAATGAGTGAAACCTATGTCAATGTCATCTAATCACCCAGGTGGCAGTAATGGATTATTTATTGTTTAAATGACCTCTTGGGTTCTTACCCTGAGGCTCCGAGACCCATCAGAGGCTTCTCACTGTAAGATTGACCTTTTATTCAAATATGCAAAATCAGTCTTTTAATTCCTTCTACTCTAGGATGTATTAGGGATTCATGCCAGGCCCATGTGCATGCATGCCCAAAGTCTCAAGAGGAGAATGGAGGGGAAGGAATTGCAGGTTTGTGGCATCGCTGTTTCCCTGTGGGGTGATTTCTCACTTTCTGTCTCTTTGTCTCTCTGTCTCTCTGTAGAGCACACGTGCCCTGTAGCAAAAATCCCTCAAAAAAATTGAAAAAAAGAAACCTCTAAAAAAATAAAGTGTGTTAAGGCTTAAGGAAAGTACACTGTGGACGAATGTATTAGTTATACACTCAGTATGCATATGTATATGCCTTTACTTTGTCTTCACTTATTGAAACTGTAGAAGAGAAATAATCTGTTCAGAAAACTACAAGCCACTCAACATTGCTGGTTTTTGGTGTCACTTTTATTCCATTCAGGTCTCAGTGGTCCTGAAAGGAGTCAGAAAGAGTGCAGGGAAGAATTCAGTTCCTCATTTTATTATTATTATTATTTTTTTAAAGAGATTTTTGCTATAGGATGTATGTACTTGCTAGAGAGACAGAGAGAAAGACAGTAAGAAATCATCCCACGGGGGGATGATCCCATTGCAGTCCCTTTTCCTCTTTGTGATTCTGGGTATGCATGAACGTGCACTCAGTGTGAGTTTCAAGTTGCTGGATCTGGGACTTGTACCACAACCAACCACATGGTAGTCCAGTACCTTAACCACTACACTATCTGCTGATCCCAGTACCTCCTTTTTGTTCATTGTCCACCCTATATCTATTTTTTCTTTCTTCCCTCTCAGCCTTGGATCTGTCTATACCTATGGTAAGTGGGAAGCGAGAAGAAAAAAGCAAATAATGCAAGTGAAGGAAATCAGGATGATGCACATTCTTGGGTATGCAGAGAAAATTTTGCAGAATTTTTATATCCTTCAGAAGCCATTTCTGAAATAAGCAAATAAAGACATAGTACTAGTCACACATAGATGATTCTTAGCCTCTATTAGTTGGGTTATGGTACATTATTATTTTTGGTAATGTAAATTATCTATGCTCATTATGAAGAAACTTGAAAATACAGGTAACCTAGTAAAATTTATACTCAATTCTACCATCTAGAGGTAGCCAACATACCTCTTTATAAAAATTTATAAAAAATTTAATCATTTTTAAAATGTATTTATACATGGGTCTAAATAAATTTGGATCATAGTGTATATCCACTTTATCCCGATTTATTTTTACTTAACTTTGTATGCAAACATTTTTCCATGTCATTACTTGAAACCATTGAAAATTTTTAACAATATTTTTTCAGTGAATGTCGAATGTCTTTTCATTTATTTCTGTCTCCTTCAATCGAGTTGATCAATGTTTTGTAGTTTTCAGTGTGTTGGTCTTTCATCTCTTTGCTTAAATATATCCCTAAGGATTGTTGTTTTGTATCTTGTTTTCTTGATTTCTGTTTTGAATGGCTCATCTTTAATACTATGTCTATTTTTTAATTGTGATGTTTGTCATATTTATTTATTTGATTTTTAAGAGTTCTCTATATTTTCTACATACTGGACCATTATATACAAGAGTACTTAAAACAGTTCATGGAAAAATAGAATTAAAATATGAATTAATTTTGGTGCAAAAAATTGAAATCTGTGCATAGTTTTTGTCATAATACAGTTTTTCTATGAACTTTTTGAAGACCTCTCATATATGATTTGCAAACACTTTCTTCCATTTTGAGGGCTGTTTTTTCACCTTTTAAATAATATTTTAGATACACATAAGTTTTGAATTTTGATGATTTTAGCTTGTCTATATTTTCTTTTATTTTTTTCATACATTGGAATGCATTGAGTTGCTTATGTTTCCTTTTTTTTTGAAGAGAGATTTTTGCTACAGGGTACATGTGCTCAATAGAGAGATAGGGAGACAGAGTGAGAAATCACCCCTCAGGGGGATGGCCATGCTACAATCCTGTCTCCTCCATTCTCCTCTTGGGATTTTAGGCATGCATACACACGTGCCCAGAATAAGTTTCCTGTGTCCAGGACTTGAACCATGGTCAGCCATGCGGGAGTCCAGCAACATAACCATTACATCATTTGCTGGTCCCTTATGTTTTCATTTTTAACTTGTATTGATGAAATTATATCTAAAAAAAACATGGTTTAATCCAAGTTTATAAAGATTTACACCAGTTTATTTTTGAGACTTTAGTAGTTTTAGCTCTTTTATCTAGGTCCATTTTCAGTTAGTTTTTATATATGGTATGATATAGGAGTGCAAATTCATTCTTTTGCATGGATATCTGCATATCCTAGCATTATTTGTTGAAAAACAATTCTTTTCCCACTTAATGATCTTAGCATCCTTGTGGAAAAACAATTGACCATAGATGTATGGGTTTATTTATGAACTCTCAATTCCATTACATTGATCTACATGTCTATCCTTTTGCCAGTACCACATATTTTTTTGATTACTGTATCTTTGTAGAAAATTTTGAAATTCAGAAGCATAGCTTTTTCTCAGTGGTTTTGCTGCCAGAACACAGGTGTCATGAAAACCACCACTAAATAAAAACCAAAATGGGAAAGGAGAAGACTCACATCAATATTTTTGTCCTTGGACATATCTGGAAAGTCCACCACCATATAATCTACAAATACGGTGGGATCGACAAAAGAACCACCTAAAAATTTGGGAATGAGGCTGCTGAAATAGGAAAGGGCTCCTTTAAGTTTGCCTGGGTCTTGGATAAACCAAAAGCTGAACATGAGCATGGTATAACCATTGATATCTCCCTTTGGAAATTTGAGACAGCAAGTACTATGTGACTATCATTGATGCCCCAGGACACAGAGACTTTATCAAAAACATGATTACAGGTATATCTTGGGCCAACTGTGCTGTCCTGAGTATTGCTGCTGGTGTTGGTGAATTTGAAGCTGGTAACTTCAAGAATGGGCAGACCTGTGAGCATGCCCCTCTGGCTTACACACTGGGTGTGAAACAACTAATCATTGGTATTGAAAAAATGGATTCTACTGAGCCATCACACAGTCAGAAGAAATATGAGAAAATTATTAAGGAAGTCAGCACCTACATTAAGAAAATTGGCTACATGGGACCAGCAGATGGTATAATGATTATGTTGCTATATTCCCACATGACTGACTGTGGTTTGAATCCTGGACCTGGTGGCTTGAAACTAATGCTGGGCATGTGTGCATGGATGCCCAAAATCCTGAGAGGAGAATGGAGGAGAAGGGCTTGTGGTGTGGCCAACCCCCAATGGGGTGATTTCTTGCTTCCTGTCTCTCTTGTCTCTCCAGTGAGCACACACATCCTATAGCAAAAATCTCTCAAAAAAAAAAAAAAAAGAAAAAGAAAAAGAAAAAGAAAAAGAAAAAGAAAAAGAAAAAGAAAAAGAAAAAGAAAAAGAAAAAGAAAAAGAAAAAGAAAAAGATAAAAGAAAATTGACCACAAACCTGACACAGTAGCATTTGTACCAATTTCTTGTTGGAATGATGACAACATGCTGGAGCCAAGTGCTAATATGCCATGGTTCAAAGGATTGAAAGTCACCATTAAAGATGGCAATAACAGTGGGACCATGCTGCTTGATGCTCTTGATTGCACCCTACTACCAACTCATCCAACAGATAAGCCCTTGTGTCTGCCTCTCCAGGATGTATACAAAAATAGTGGTATTGGCACTATCCCTGTGGCCCAAGTGGAGACTGATATTCTCAAACTTGGTATGGTGGTCATCTTTGCACCATTCAGTGTGACAACTGAAGCAAAATATATTGGAATGCACCATGAAGCTTTGAGTGAAATTCTTCCTGGGGACAATGTGGGCTTCAATGTCAAAAATGTGTCTTTCAAAGATGTTCATTGTGGAAGTGTTGCTGTTGACAGCAAAATCATCTTTCCAATGGAAGCACCTGGCTTCACTGCTCAGATGATTATTCTGAACTTTGCAGGACAAATCAATATTGGCTATGCCCCTGTACTGGATTGTTACATAGCTCACATTGCTCGCAAGTTTGCTGAGCTGAAGGAGAGAATGATCACTGTTCTGGTAAAAAAACAAAACAAAACAAAACAAAACAAAACAAAAACCTGGAAGATGGCCCTAAATTCTTGAAATTTGGTGATGCTGCCATTGTTGATGTGATTCCTGGAAAGGTCATGTGTCTTGAGAGCTTCTCTGACTCACCATCTTTGGGTTGCTTTACTGTTGATGATATGAGACAGACAGTTGCTGTGGGTGCCATCAAAGCCATGGACAAGAAGGCCGCTGGAGCTGGCAAGATCACCAAGTCTGCCCAGAAATTTCAGGCTAAATGAATATCCCTAATTCCTGCCACTTCAGTCTTAATCAGTCTCAGAACTGTTTGTCTCAATTGGCCATTAAAATCTAATAGTAAAATACAGGTCCAGCAGGTGGCATGGTGGTTAAAGTTTGGGACTTCCACATGGCTGATGGTGGTTTGAGTCCTGGAACTGGTGACTTGCTTTCTCACTTTCCTCTTCTTTCTCTATTTCTCTCTCTCTCATGAGTGTATGTGTCCTATAACAAACTTAGTAATAGTAAAAATGATAAGTAAATAATTGTAAAAGATAGTAAAAATCTAGTTAATGATAACAGTGCATCGTAAAACCTTTAGAAGGAAAGGAAAATGTTTTGTGGACCATTTTGTTTTTTTGTGTGTGGCAGTTTATTTGTCTTTAAAATCAGTACTTAATTTTTTTTATCATTTTAATTTATACATTCAATTACTGTATATCACTACAGCTTGTAAAATGAACTTACCCAACATGAATAAACTTTTACACCAAGTCCAGTTGAAAATATACACATCATTAACAGACAACTCTCCATTTCTGTGTCCCTTAAATGTTTTGCTTCTCTATTTTTCTCCTTGATTCCTTTCCTCTCACTCTCCCCCATCGCCTCACCCTCTTCCCACAATCTCTCTGGTATCCATAACCATTTTCTAAACTTCTGTATTCTCTAATCTTTCAGCTTCCACCATAACATGTAGACAGTCAGTATATAGTAAGTGAAGAAATACAATCTCCCTTTCATAGTCTGGCTTGCTTCACTCATCTTCCCTACATGTCCACTTTCTAACAAATGCCAGGATATTATTTTTTATGGCTGAGTAGTATTCCATAGTGTATGTGTGCCACACTTTTACAATCCGTTATTCTCTAATCTTTCAGCTTCCACCATAACATGTAGACAGTCAGTATATAGTAAGTGAAGAAATACAATCTCCCTTTCATAGTCTGGCTTGCTTCACTCATCTTCCCTACATGTCCACTTTCTAACAAATGCCAGGATATTATTTTTTATGGCTGAGTAGTATTCCATAGTGTATGTGTGCCACACTTTTACAATCCGTTCATCTATTCATGGATATTTGGGTTGGTTTCATGTCTTAGAAATTGTGAATAATGTTACAATAAACATAGATGTGCAAGCACTTTCCTGAGTGAGCATTCTCCTATCCTTTGGGTAGATACTGGGAGTGGAATTGCTGGATCATATGGTAGTTCTATTTATAGATCTTTGAGGAAGATCCACAGTAGCTGTACTAATTTACATTCCCACCAACAGTGTAGAAGAATTCCCTTTTCACCACAGCTTCTCTAGAACTTACCACTTTTTGTTTCATAAATCTTAGTCATTCTGACTGGGGTTAGGTGGTATCTCATTGTGCTTTTGATCTGCATTTCCCTTATGATAAGGGATGGTGAGCATTTTTTTTCATATACTTTTTGGCTGTTCATATGTCTTCTTTACAGGTGTTTGTTCAGCTCATTTACTCATCTTTTAATTGGGTTGATAATTTTTTTTTCAGGTAAACTACCTGAGTTTCTTGTGTATTCTGAGGCATAGTTTACAAAAATATTCTCCCATTCCAAGGGTTGTCAATTCACATTAATTAGTCTTTTGCTGTGCAGAAACTTCTTAATCTGAAGTAATTTCACTTGTCTATTTTTGGGATTATTGCCTGTGCCTTAGGGGTCTTATTTAAGAAGTCTTTGCCTACTCCAATGTCTCCCAGAGTTTCCTTAGTGTTTTCCACCAGTAGTTTTGTTTGTTTTTAGAGAGATTTCTTTGCTATAGGGTATATGTGCTTGCCAGAGAGACAGACAGAGACAGAGAGACAGAAAGTAAGAAATCACCTCCCAGGGTGGATGGTCATGCTGCAATCCTTTCTCCTCCACTCTTCTCTTGGAATTTTGGGGATGCACACAGACATGCCAAACATGAGTTTTAAACCTCTGGATATGGGACTCAATCTGTGATCCATTATGTGGGAGTCCAGTGATGTAACCATTATGCCATCTGCTGGTCTCTCCACGAGTAGTTCTATAGTCTGAGGTCTTAGGTTCAGATCATTGATCCACTTAGAGTTGATTTTTGTTAATGGTGCAAGATAGGGGCCCAGATTTATCATTCTGCAAGTGGATACCCAATTTTCCCAGCACCATTTGCTAAAGAGGTTTTCTTTCTCACACTGGATTGACTGGTGCCCTTTGCCAAAAATCAGTTTGCTGGTTTTTTAAAATTATGTATTTAATTTTATTAATTTTTAAATAAAATAATTAATTTTACATTCATTCACTGAACATGATCACAACATACAAAATGCAGCTTCCCATCCAGAATACACTATATAGTGGCTTACTCATACATGTTATTGTCAACAAATAATTTTCCATTTCTTGTTTATATATATGTATATTCATTTTTATGATGTGTATTTCCTCTTTCAGATTGTGCAAGAACTTCCTCACCTCCTGGAACTCCTCAGCTCTATTCTCCTGTCTCTTCTGGAGTTCACTGTCTCTCTTCTCTTGCATCTCTGTTAGCTTTGTTACTATGAATATTCTAGATTCTTTATCAGACATTTCCACAAGTTCCATTGTACTATCTGTGGATGAAGATGAGTTGTTCTTTTTTTAATTAATTAATTTATTTACATCTAATCACATCTTTACAGTGTACAACATTTCTTTTCCCAGCACAAATACTATGCATGTCAGTCAAG
>NW_006203595.1:46949-47803 GCF_000334495.1 Tupaia belangeri chinensis | reverse complement strand
GTCATGCTGCAATCCTTTCTCCTCCACTCTTCTCTTGGAATTTTGGGGATGCACACAGACATGCCAAACATGAGTTTTAAACCTCTGGATATGGGACTCAATCTGTGATCCATTATGTGGGAGTCCAGTGATGTAACCATTATGCCATCTGCTGGTCTCTCCACGAGTAGTTCTATAGTCTGAGGTCTTAGGTTCAGATCATTGATCCACTTAGAGTTGATTTTTGTTAATGGTGCAAGATAGGGGCCCAGATTTATCATTCTGCAAGTGGATACCCAATTTTCCCAGCACCATTTGCTAAAGAGGTTTTCTTTCTCACACTGGATTGACTGGTGCCCTTTGCCAAAAATCAGTTTGCTGGTTTTTTAAAATTATGTATTTAATTTTATTAATTTTTAAATAAAATAATTAATTTTACATTCATTCACTGAACATGATCACAACATACAAAATGCAGATTCCCATCCAGAATACACTATATAGTGGCTTACTCATACATGTTATTGTCAACAAATAATTTTCCATTTCTTGTTTATATATATGTATATTCATTTTTATGATGTGTATTTCCTCTTTCAGATTGTGCAAGAACTTCCTCACCTCCTGGAACTCCTCAGCTCTATTCTCCTGTCTCTTCTGGAGTTCACTGTCTCTCTTCTCTTGCATCTCTGTTAGCTTTGTTACTATGAATATTCTAGATTCTTTATCAGACATTTCCACAAGTTCCATTGTACTATCTGTGGATGAAGATGAGTTGTTCTTTTTTTAATTAATTAATTTATTTACATCTAATCACATCTTTACAGTGTACAACATTTCTTTTCCCAGCACAAATACTATGCATGTCAGTCAAG
>NW_006203595.1:44403-46921 GCF_000334495.1 Tupaia belangeri chinensis | reverse complement strand
TCCTTTTTTGGTCAATTAAGCATACTTTTACTTGTTTTTTTCTTCTCCTTTCCCCTTTCTCCCTTCCAAAATAAACTTTTTTTCCACATTTTATTGATTCACAAAATACCTTCAACTAAAAATATGGACAAAGCTGGAATCTAGTTACAAATGCACTATACTTTTCTTCTGAAACTTTAAAAAAAATTAATCTACATTCATTTCCTGAGCATCATCACAGCATACAAAATTTGAATTCCCATCCAGAATATACTGCATAGTGGCTTAATAATACATTTTCATCATCAATAATTTTCCATTTCTAATTTCATATATATAAGTGTGTGTGTGTATGTGTGCGTGTGTGTATTTTCCCCCTATTTCTCACCCTCTACCATTTCGCACCCTCCTCCCACACTATCTCAGGTATCTACAGTTGTTTTCTATTCCTTCCTCCTCCACACTTTATTGAGTCACAAAATTTCTTTAATAATCTACTTTCAATAGCAAGTTCAGCTGAAATATACATATCTGTGAATACATGTCTGACTTTAAGCATGAAACTCTGAGTAAAATGAATATACTATAAGATAATGAGCTGATGCAATATAGTTTACTACAATCATTAAATAGATATTTTAAAATATATTTTTAAATTTCAAGCAAAATGGTTTTATTTTTAATAAATCAAAGAAATGCTAAGGAACTTGGCTTAAAATGTAAAGCCAGGGGCAGGTTTGAGAAGAAGTGAAGATGGTGGCCTGAGGCGCGTTCGGCCAACTGGCCTCTGGGCCCGGGGCGGGCCAGGCTCCCATGGAGGCCGAGTTCATCTGCTGAGCTGGGCCCTGAGCAGTGGGCTGGGAAGGAGGACGATGGGGGGACAAGCAGGCGGTACCTTATCATGAGAAGAACATCTTCCTTAACCTTTTGGTGCTTTTATATTCATCTTGAAAACAAAATTAAGAACTCAGGACTTGGCAAGTATCTGTTCTCTTAGAGTGGGTAGTCCTGTTTATTTTATCTAGCCACTTTCCTTTTTCCTGAAATGTAGATCTCTCTTCTCTACACACTACCTCCGTGATTTAAAATAGAAAGTCTGCTTTTCTTTTTGTGTCACCTCTCAAATTCAACACAGAGAAGCTCCTAGGATATAATCACCCTGCTGACTTCTCCAGGAAGAAAGAAGCAACTGAGATGGCTCTTCTGTTGCTGTTTGATTATGAAGAAATTATTTTGCAAGCTGAAGGCTGATGTTTTGTTGAAAAGGTTGCTTAGGTAGTAGTATTTATGAATTCTTTACCTTTTTTCCGCAAACAAGAAGACTAAATAAATAATAAATATGGATGACTTCAGTGCTTTTTAAAATTGTCTTCCAGTTTTAGGCACTATCATGATAAGCACAGTTTAGACTGCAACAATAAATTCCAAATACACAGTCTAATTTGAAATGAAAGAGATGCTAAAAAGTTACATGTATTTACAACTCAAAGCCCTGGCTCATCTTGTGACAGCTTTACTGGCTAAGAACACAGTTCCGGTTTTACAAGTAAACTTCTGAGATGATAAAGAATCATAAAGACAAGACATCAAGGTTAATTTCAAATGCAAATAAAACATCACAGTCTCTGTACAAATACACATTTTTACATGTGTAAATTACATACATTTTTGGATGAGAAGAGATTTTCTGAAGAAGAAAGCTGTTGACTTCTTCCTCAGAAGTCTTTGGACATGAAAAACGTCAAATGTTTTTCATTCTGCTATGGAAGGACCAGACTGTGTAGGAGCTAACTTGCAAGTATGTGTAGTTTTAATAAAAGTGTGGGAAACACAAACAAATCTGAGTCCAGTGATGAAATCTTGTTTACCTCCCTAGGATGAGAGCCTACTGCATCTTTTTTTTTTCAGTCTTATATAACTCTTGAGTCTTTATTTCCCATGTTGCTAAGACTTGGAAGACATGGCATAGTGGATTTTTGGATCCAAAGATGTGATGGACCCAACAGAATGACCTGCCTTGAGCTTTGGATGCAGAGGAGGTTGTGGGTGTGTGGATGAGAAAGATTTCATATAACTCCTTTCTCCTAAGAAAAAGAAGCAATAGTGTTTTACATTATATAACTAATTTTTTATAAAGGCATAAATGTCCCAACCCGGGGGAACAAACAGGTTTCCTGAGGGAAGGAGTGAGAGCCGGGACAAACGGCGCAGTGTTACAACACGGAGACAACACGGTGTCTTCAGGGTCGTCCATTTATTGTGGGCAGCATGGTACAGCATGGAGACGACGCAGTGTTACAACTCTTCAGGGTCGCGTTGTCTATTGTGAGCAGCACGGAGACGATGTGGTGTCACAACTTTTCAGGGTCGTCTGGAGATGACGTGGCGTCAGCTCTTCAGGGTCTTCAGGGTCGTCTTCCTGGTTGTCTGTGTCGTCTTCCTGGTCGTCTGGTGACTGTGGGTCAGGCATCATGATTATATACATGCTGGTGGGCTGTGATTGGTTGTAAAAGGTGGGTTATGATTGGCTGGTTTTTGA
>NW_006203595.1:43792-44376 GCF_000334495.1 Tupaia belangeri chinensis | reverse complement strand
ATCTGAGGGATTCTAGTGGCCAATCAGAGTATGGTTTCGAAGGTCAGGTTTTTTGAAGGGAACCAATTGTGGCCTTTGGCATTGTGTAATTGTTTGCTTTCTGAGAAACCAGTGATGTTTGCTGGTGTGCAGCCTCCCACACATAAATAATTCTTCGTTCAACTCAAGATAGGTACACGAATGTGATATATTATTCTAGGTGGTATGTTAGGATGATAAGACTAGGATTTAGATAACATTCCTCAGTTGGAACTGAACTTTCTCATGGAATGGTTCTCGGAAGCAGTGTACCCAAACTTGTGGTTAGGTTATCACAGATACTAAAGAAATTCAGGATCTGAAAAACCTCAAAACAAGAAAGACAGTTCTAATAAAAATTATGGATTTTCCTTTTTTCTCAAAAAAAAAAGTAAAGCCAGAAAACAGGTTAGGATTCTGTTCAAAATAGTACATACATGAACGTATCAGCAGCTCAAGACAGGACAAAAATCCTTAAAACTGGAAAACAAAGCCTAGAAGAAAATCAGCAATGTTTTAGTCAAAAGTCATAAAATGCTATTTCATCAGTTCAGTCTCATGTACTT
>NW_006203595.1:22008-43601 GCF_000334495.1 Tupaia belangeri chinensis | reverse complement strand
ATCCCCCCCTGGGGGGATGACCAGGCTGCAGTCCCTTCTCCTGGGCATGTGTTTAAGCCACTGACCCGGGACTTGAACCACAGTTTACTACGTGGGATTCTAGCGACATAGCCATTACACTAACTGCTGGTCCCTGGTGTTGGTAAATTCTTTCAGGTTTTGTTTATCCCAGAATGTTCTTGTCTTTTCTTCCTATATGAAGGATTATCTTGCTGGGTACAGTATTCTTGGTTGATATTGCTTTTCCCTTATCACTTTGAATATATTTTCCCATTCTTTCCTTGCTCGCATTGTTTCTGATGAGAGGTCCGCTGTCAGCCTGATGGGATATCCTTTGTAGGTAACTTGCCGTTTCTCTCTTGCCAATCTTAGTGTCTTGTCTTTGTCTGTGGTTTTGGTCAATCTGGCTATAATGTGTCTTGGAGAAGATCTTCTTTGGTTGATTCTATTTGGAATCTTTGGTATTTTTTGGGTCTGGATCTTTGAATGCCTCTCTAGGTTTGGAAAGGTTTCTTGCAGGATTTCATGGAATAGATTATCAAAGCCCTTATGAGTCTCTTCGTCTTCTGGGATACCAATTATATGGATGTTTGTACATATGATGGTATCTAGTATTTCTTGTATATTATTCTTATTTTGGGGGGCAATTTTCTCAGCCTTTGTGGTGAATTTTTCTAGGCCAGTGATTCTGTCTTCTACATCTAAAATTTGAGTTTCTGGATGATCTAGTCTGCTTGTAATACTTTCAAGGGAGGAGATCAGCGGTTGGCATAATGGCTATGTTGCTGGATTCCCATGCATTCGACAGTGGTTCGAGTCCCGGACCCAGTGGCTTAAATTCACATTCAGTATCCTGAAGAAGAGTTATTCTTTTCCCTTGGGACTGAGAGAGGTATTATCTTGATTTCTAATATTTCTTGTATCTCTGTGGTGATTTCTAGTTAAGTAATGGGTTATATGTTTCTTCCTAAATTCTAGAAGTTCAATCTGAGCGTTCTGGGGCATGCAGTAGGAGGTTATCAGCAATCTCTTTACTGTTCTGTTTTTATCCCTTTGTGCAGCAGATTCAGTGGGTATTGAGGAATATGTTGACTCTAATAGTATTCAGATGTTTGGCTATGGTTCCCTTAGATCTGTCTAGACAGTGCATGAAGGCTGAGCAGGAAAGTGATGAGGTAAAAAGAAAACAGAGAAAGAGAAAAGAGTGAGAGAGAGAGAAAGAAAAAAAAACAACAAAAAAATTTTTAAAAGCAAAAATGAAAACCATGCAGCACACAAGCTTGCCACATGAAAGCACTAGTTCTCAGCTGTAGTGGAGGAAATCTTCATCTGAAGGCCTGTCCCTTGCTGCTCCTAAATGGGAGGGGGGAAAGGAGGATTATTAGCAAAATAAAAGAGGATCTGAAACCCAAGAGAATACTTTAACTTAAAAAATTTTAAAAAATTAAAAATTACAAAAAATGAGAAGACATAGAGAGGCAGAGAGACAGAGAGGATACAAGGGGTGCCCTACCACTCTTGACTGGGGTCTGGAGGCTGAATTTTCAGTAGAAAATAATAATTTCTCTTATACCCTGAAAGCACTCATTCTCAGCTGCAATGGAAGAGTCCTCTTGCTGTATGTTTTGGGAGTTACTTCTGAGTCTCCCTTCTGTTCCATTGGTCCACATGTCTGTTTTTGTGCCAGTACCATGCTGTTTTGATTATCATAGCTTTGGAATATATTTTGGGGTCAGGGAGTGAGATGCTTCTTACTCCACTCTTCTTGTGCAAGATGGCTTTGGCAGTACATTTTTTTCTTTTATAGAGAGATTTTTGCTATAGATCATGTGTACTTATGTGAGAGACAAAGAGAGATGAGAGACAGATAGCAAGAAATAGTTCCCTGGGGGAATAGCCACACTGCAGTCCCTTCTCCTCCATTCTCTTGGGATTTTGGGCTCACATATGCTCAGCATGAGTTTTAGTCCTTTGGGTCCAGGACTCAAACCACAGTCAACTACATGGGAGTCCAGCTATGTAACTATTATGCCATATGCTGGTCCTCATTATTCAGGGTCTTTTATGTTTCCAGACAAATTCTGTGATTGTCTATTCTAGATCTGTGAAGAATGTCTCTGGTAATTTGATTGGGATTGTATGAAATATGTAGATATTTCTTACAGTCTTTTCTTGAAAAATGTGCACCACTAGCATCCAAGAGGGGAATGTTATATACAACATTTCCCAGAATTATGACCGATGACCACACTTTCACCTCACCTTCTTTATTATTTATTTAGTTTTGTTTGTTCATTTATTTACAGAACTTTCCTTTCTTAAAGGTTCTTTGCCATAGGGTGCCTATACTTGCTGGAGAGAGACAGAGAGACAGTGAGAGGGAAAGTGAGAAATCACCCCCCAGGTGGGGTGATCATGGCATGATCCCTTCTCCTGCATTCTCCTCTTGGGATTTTGGGTGTACATGCCACATATATGGCATGATTTTTTTCTTTTCTTTCTTTTTTTTTTGATATCTTTGAATCTTCTATGTATAAAATTATATAATCTACAAAAAGATAATTTCATATCTTCTTTTCCTATTTGAATGACTTTTATTTTATTATTTTTATTTATTAATGCATTGGCTAGGACTTCTAGCACTATATTGAAAAGAAGTGGAGAAAGTGGGCAGCCTTGTCTTTTCCAGTTTTTCATGGAAAAGCTTTCAGCTTTTACTCATTCAATATTAATGGAAGCCATAGGATTTTCATAGATGGCTTCTATTGTGTTGAGAAATGTTCCTTCTATGCCAATTTTGCTGAGAGTCTTAATCATGAAGGGATGTAGTATTTTATCAAATGCTTTTTCTGCATCAATTGATATGATCATGTGGTTTTTATCTTTCTTTCTGTTAGTATGGTGTATTACATTTATGGTTTTACATATGTTGAGCAATCCTTGCATCCCTGGAGTAAAGCCTACCTGGTCATGATGTATAATCATTTTTATATGTTGTTGGATAAGACTTGCTAATATCTTGTTGAGAATTTTTGCATCTATATTCATCAGATATATTGGTCTGTAGTTTTCTTTTTTGTCATATCCTTATCTGTTTTGCAGATAAGAGTGATGGAGGCTTTATAAAATGAATTCGAAAGAGTTCCTTCCTTTTGGATCTTTAGAAATAATTTGAGTGAAATGGAGGTTTGCAAACTTTTTCTTCCAGTTTGTAACTCTATTTTTCATCCTCTTAAAAACTCTCTTTGTATCAGTCAATTACATTTGCTCCTTTTGTCAAAAGTCAGTTGGGAGGCAGGACTTCTGGAATAGTGAATGTAAGATATTCATAAGTCCACCCTCAAAAACAAAACAAAACAGGCACATAGGCAAGAAGGAGAAGAAAAGGATAACTTTTTCAGAACTCTGGAAATTAACCGAAGACCTTAAACAATCTAAACATCATGTATTCAAGAAAAACAGCTGGACTTTGGTAAGAAGAGCCAGATTTGTGGCATTTTAACTTGACCTAATTACCATCTCTCCTTTCCTAACTTTATTTTAGCTTTGAAAACTAGCAGCTTTGCCACCAAGACATCTATGTAAACCAGCAGGCTTGCAGCTTTTAGAAAGGATAGATTGGGTTTGATGCTCTTCAAAAAGTCCCATTCTAAGAATTATCACTATTTGACCTGTTTAAGTGCTCTCTGGGAAAGACCTATACACAAGTGTTGTCATTATTTGACCTGGTGGGGAGCTCATTCTCTGGGAAAAGCCTTATCTGTAGGGCATTTGTTAAAAACAGTTGTAATTGTTTGACCTTATACTTGCTTGAGGTGGCAATACCAGTTTGTGCAAACAAAATGCCAGACTGTAAATGTAAAAGGATGATCTGGGGAATGAGGTGTCAATATGGGGTTTTCAATTAGCAGTAATCACGCCTCGGATGAACCTCATTGGCTACGATACTGCCACTGCGCAAAGCTCAATATGGGGTTTTGTAAAGCTCTGATATTTTCCTGGTGATGCATAAAAATGTGCATGTGCAGAAAGCTGTGCATTCCCAGGAAAAACATGAGAGGGCCCTAATTTTTCATCTCTAATTGACTTTGCCATCCATCCTAAAGAAGCAGAAATTAAAGTAGAGGCAGAGTTGTCAGATGCCTGGCTGAGTGTGGAAAATATAGCCTAAGTTGCACACAAAGCACAACAAAGACTGGGGAATTTATTCTTTCCAGGTGTGCATGTAAATCTGTCCAATAATTGTCTGGTAAGTTGACTGAGCAGTGAATTCAGTTGCCACACATGGGAGGGAATACAGATTCTATAGAGTTAGTCCAGAAATGTCACTAAATAGCAGAAAAACAATAACTACAAACAGTAATAAAGCAAACCTTGTGGACATAGAAGAATCTGATTTCTAGAGCTTTTACATTTGAATATTAAAATTGACTAATTTTCAACAAAAAATATGAGGCATGCAAATAAAAATAAGATAGCATTGCCCACACACAGGAAAGAAAAGCAATCAATAGAAATGATCTCTGATGGAACCAGCAGATGGCATAATGGTTATGTTGCTGGACTCCCACATGGCTGACCGAGGTTCAAGTCCTGGACCTGGAGGCTTGAAACTCATGCCGGACATGTGTGTGTGCCAAAAGTCCTGAGAAGAGAATGGAGGAGAAGGGACTGTAGTGGCCATCCGCTCGAGGGATGATTTCTTGCTTTCTGTTTCCTCTGTCTCTCCGTGAGTGCTTGTGTTCTATAGCAAAAGTCTCTCTCTCTCTCAAAAAAAAAGAAAAAGAAAAAGATTATCTATGAAGAAGCTCATACATTGGATTCATTAGGCAAAGACTCAAAGACTTTGCATCAGCTTTTTTTTTAAGTATTTTTTTTCCCATTAGAGCAAGAAACAGAGAGGGAGAGAGAGAGAAAAGAAAAAAAAACACTCAACTGGGTCTCATGGCGTGATAGCCCTCTTCCCCAGCCCTCCCAGTGAGCCCAGAACATGGGCATATGTGTCCAGCCTGCATAAGTCAACCAGAAAATTGAAGCTGTTATCTTCCATATGGATCCAGCACCACCTGAGCAGCATGTTACTCTGGTGCCAATAGGCTTGCCTTAATCAGTTGTTTTAAATATGTTCAAAGAACTAAGGGAAACCAGTTCCAAAGAATTAAAAGTAAGGCAGACAACTTCTTTGCATCCTAGAGGCTGCTTCTAGTGACTCTGTAGCTGTCACCATGCCACAAAATGAATATATTGAATTACATTGTAAATGCTATGGATACCGTTTGGATTACCATGAGAAAAAGAGAGAGAAGGAAAGCCAGGAGGCTCAAGAACATTCAAAAAAGGCAAAAAAGATGATTTGTCTGAAGGCTAAGCTCTATCATAAACAACACCATGCTGAGAAAATACGAATGAAAGAGACTATCAAGATGCATGAGAAGAGGAACACCAAACAAAAAAATGATGAAAAGATTCCACAAGGAGTAGCACTAGCCTATCTGTTGGACAGAGAAGGACAGTTCCTAGCTAAAGTGCTTTCCAATATGATTAAACAAAAATGGAAAGAGAAAGCAAGACAATGGGAAGTCCCTCTACCCAAAGTTCAAGCCCAGGGAGAAACAGAAGTATTAAAAGTTATTCGAACAGGAAAGAGAAAAAAGGCATGGAAGAGGATGATTACAAAAGTCGGCTTTGTGGGAGATGGCTTCACTAGAAAACCACCTCAATATGAAAGATTCATTAGGCCAATGGGCTTCCGTTTCAAGAAGGCCCATGTAACACATCCTGAACTGAAAGCCACCTTTTGCCTGCCAATACTTGGTATAAAGAAGAATCCCTCATCCCCACTTTATACAACTTTGGGCATTATCATCAAAGGTACTGTCACTGAGGTGAACGTGAGTGAGTTGGGCCTTGTGACACAAGGAGGCAAGGTTATTTGGGGGAAATAAGCCCACGTTACCAACAACCCTGAAAATGATGGATGAATAAATGCTGTCTCACTGGTTTGATAGCAGTTGCATATAAATAACTCCTTGTAATTTTTGAAAATGATACTCCAATCTGGAAAACCATCATGACTGATGTTTCTGAATATAGCTGGTCTTACATGTCTGCAGTCATCAAAGATTATTAAATTGTACAAAAACATTAAAGTGGCCTGGCTTTACCAAAAAAAAAAAAAGTTGAAAGGCAATAATATCTCACCAAAGAGAATATTAATACAAAGATTAAAATTGTACAGTGTTTCATTAGATACAATGAAGTAGAAATGTACAATAACTGAAGGGGGCAAAATCTTTACTAGAAGGGCTCAATAGTAGATTTGAGTTGGCAGAATAAAGAATTAATGAACTTGAACACTCGTAAATTGAAAATATCCAACTGAGGAACAGAAAGTAAGAAAAAGAAAGAAAGAAAGAAAGAAAAATTAACAGAACTTAAAACACTTGTGGGACAACATCTATCATACTACATGCATCATGAAATTTTCAGAAAGAAAAATAACTAGAAAGAATATTTTAAGAAATAATGACAGGAATTGGCCCCATAGCTTAGTGGTTAAGGATGCCAGAACCCACATGGCTGGCCCTGGTTCAAATCCCTGCCCTGGTAGCTTGAGAAACATACCAAGCACATATGTATGATGCCCCAAACCCCAATAGGATGGAGAAATGGAAGAAGGGATTGTGGTATGGCCACACCCCATTGAGGGTGCTTTCTCTCTCTCTCTCTTTCTTTCTCTCACTGGTGAATGCACACACCTTCTAGCAATTAAATAAAAAAGAGGTATAATTAAAGAAAACTCTTCAAGTTTGATTAAAAATTAATTTACACATTCAAGAAAGTCAAACAAAACTGAAATTCAAACAGAATCTTGAAAATGGCAAGAGCTTACTAGCCCAACATAAACAGGGGACCTAAAGTAAAATTTAACACTTAATTGCTCATCAGGAACCATGGAAGCTCAGAGGTAGTGAGAAGACAAATTCAAAATAAAACTCCTCCCACAAAACAAAACAGAAAAAAAAGAAAGAAGGAAGAAAAAAGACAACCCCAAGCTCCTGTCAACTTAGTTAACTCCTGTCAACATTTATATTGGGCTATATTGGGTGAAACTAATTCAAAATTAAGGCCAAATTAAGATATTGCCAGATAAATGAAAACTAAATCATTTATTGCTAGCATTTATGTCCTAGAAGAAATGCTAAATGTAGTCCTACAAGTTCTAGTGAAAAGAGTCTTGACAAAAATCTCATATAAATATATTAGAGAATTAGTGTATTTTTTGTTTCTAATTCCTCTTTTTCCCTATCTAATTAAAAAATAACTCCATAAAACAATAATTATTCATCAATTTTGATGGACACACAATGTATAAAGATCTATTTTACAGTAGCATAATGGGAGAGAGAATGGAACTATATAGTAGCATAGTTTTTGTATACTTTTGAAATTGAATTGGTATCAGGGACTAGAAGATGGCATAATGGTTTTACGTTGCTGGACTCCCATGTAGTCAACTTGAATAGCACTAGAGAACAATTAGACTTAAAAGACATCTATAGGGAACCAGCAGTTAGTGTAATGGCTATGTCGCTGGACTCCCACGTAGTCGACCATGGTTCGCATCCCGGACCCGGTGGCTTAAAACTCACGCCGGGTGCGTGTGCGTGTGTGTGCCCAAGATCCCAGGAGGAGAATGGAGGACAAGGGATTGTGGCATGACCATCCCCCCTGGGGGGTGATTTCTCGCTTTCTGTCTCTATGTCTCTCTCTGTCTGGCGAGCACACGCACCCTATAGTGAAAACCTCTCAAAAAAAAAAAGACATCTATAGAATATTCTACCCAACAACAGCAAATTATATATTCTTCTCAACTGCACATGAAATATTACTCAGGATAGAGCATAAAGCATAGGTGAGGCCTCTAATTTTAAAATAATTGAAACCATACAGTTTGTATTAGTCAGTGTTTCCCAGAAAAACAGAACAAATAGTGTATATGTGTGTATGTGTGTGAGGGAGGAAGGGAGGTAGAGAGAGAGAGAGACAGGCAGAGGCAGAGGCAGACAGATAGGAGGGAAGATGGGAAGTAGCAAGAGGAAGGAGAGAAGCTTAATTTATTAAAATTTGGAATGAAAAGAGGACATATTGCTACTGATTTACAGAAGGAAAATTATCAGGGAATATTATAAATAAGTGCAAGCCAAGAAATTAGACAGCCTAGCTGACATAGATAAATTTCTAGGAAAGTACATACTATCAAAACCAACTTGGGGAAAAAATGGAAATCTGAATAGATCTATAATAGTAAATAGATTTTATTAGTAACACAGAAATGTTCCACCAAAAAGAACTTAGGCTCACATGGTTTTTATGATAAATTTTACCAGGTGTTTAAAAAGAGGTAGTACCAATCACAAACTCTTCCAAAAATTCAGAGTAGGGAACACTTCCCAACTCATTCTATCAGGAGTCTTCAACAAGTTATGGACATGCATATTGTAAAAAAGAAACAAACACACAAAACTATACATGGATTTCAAAATATTTTGCACCAAAATAAACTCATATTTTAATCCTATTATCCATGAACTTTTGAAGTTCCCTTGTATTAGGCATTATTACACTAAAGACACACAGGGAAGAAAACTGTAGACCAATATTCTCTGTGAAAATAGACACAAAAATCCTCAACAAAATGATAGGAAATGGAATCCAACAACACATGAAAAAATTACCTCACCAGGTGGGATTAATCTCAGGCATGTAAGATTGTTTTACTATATCAATCAATGTAATACATTGTGTTAATAGAATAAAGGGGGGGAAACCCCACATGTTCAACAGATGCAGAAAAGCATTTGAAAAAAAATCCGACAGTCTTTATGATGAAAAAAATATCACCTAACTAGGAATAGAAGGGAACAAATAGGATAAGTATTTAAGTAGCTGTTTCTCCAATGAAAATTTACAAATGACCAATTAGCACTTCAAAAGGTACTCAAATCTCAGCCATTAGAGAAATACAAATCAAGGGGCTGGCTGTGTAGCTTAGTGGTAAGGAAGCCGGATTCCACATGGCTGACCACGGTTTGAGTCTTGGCCCCAGTGACTTGGAAAAACACACTGATGTATGTGTACACATGCTGCAAATCCCAACCAGATGGAGAAATGGGGATGAGATTGCAGCATAACCATGCCCCTTTTGGGGCTGCATTTTTTTTTTTTTTGTTATAGGGCACATGTACTTGCTGGAGAGTCAGAGAGAGACAGAGACAAAAAGCGTGAAATTGGCCCCTGGGGGATGGCCATGCCAGATTTTGGGCACACATGCACTCGTACCCAGTGTGAATTTAAGCTGCCGGGTCTGGGACTTGAACCGTGGTCAACTATGTAGGAGTCCAGTGACCTAACCATTATGCCATCTGCCGGTCCTGGGGGTGCTTTCTTTCTCTCTTTCTCTTGTGGGCACATGTACCCTCTAGCAATTGAAAAAGAAAAAAAGGACAAGAAATTCAAATCAAAACCACAATGAGATACCACTTCACACACATCAGAATGGCTATAATAAAAAAGATGGATAATAGTATTGGTGAGGATGTGGAGAAATTGGAAGCCTCATACATTGCTGGTGGAAATATAAAATGGTGTAGTCTCTAGGTAAAACAGAAACCTCAAAAGGTGAAATATAGAGTTAACATGGAACATTTCCATTCCTAGGTACATATTCAAGAGAAGTAAAACCGTATAAACCTGTATCTGAATGTTAATAAGAAGCATTATGCATAATGGCCAAAAAGTGGAAATGACTTAAATGTCCATCAACTGATGAATATGTAAAGAAGATGTGGCATAGCCATACAATAGAATATCATTCAGATATTAAAAACAGTGATGTACTTGTACATAATACTGTATGAATGAAATTTAACAATATTATGCTATGTGAGAGAGCCAGTCACAAAAGACCATATAGTTTATGTTTCAATTTATATATGTATCCATAACAGGTACATACTCAGAAATAGAAAGTAGGGGAACCAGCAGTTAGTGTAATGGCTATGTCGCTGGACTCCCACGTAGTCGACCGTGGTTTGCGTCCTGGACCCAGTGGCTTAAAACTCACGCCGGGCGCATGTGTGTGTGTGCCCAAGATCCCAAGAGGAGAATGGAGAAGGGATTGCGGCGTGACCATCCCCTCTTGGGGGTGATTTCTCGCTTTCTGTCTCTCTCTCTCTCTCTGCCTGTCTGGCGAGTGCATGTGCCCTATAGCGAAAAACTCTCCAAAAAAAAAAAAAAAAAAAAGAGAGAGAAAGAAAGAAAGAAAGAAATAGAAAGTAAATCGATTATTGGTTGCCTAGGGCTGGGGGTGAGGTTTGTGGAATAGGTTGGAAAGGAGAATGGCTGTCAATTTGTATGGACTTTGTTTTAGGAGTAACAAATATGTTCTGAAATTAATTGTGACACTGGATGTACAACTTTTAATACTAATTTACAATTGTACACTTACAAGGCTGGATTTTATGGTATGTAAGTTAATCTCAATAAAATATATTCCTATAATGAAAAGCTCAGGACAAGACGTCCTTACAGATTATTTTTACCAATCATTTAAAAAAGAATGAATATCAATTCTATTAAAGCTATTCCAAAAAATAAGATGAGAGACAAGTTCCATCTTCTTTTTATGAGACCAGCATTGCCTTATACCAAAAGTCACCAAATACATTACAAAAATAAAACTACAGATCAATATTCTTTATGAATCAAGAAGCAAAAATCCTCAACAAGATCATAGTTCTCTTCTATTCCTAGCTTTCTGGGACTTTTTGAAAATAGCTTTATTGGGATATGGTGTGGTGTGGTAGTCAGTGGTGTGGTAGTTAAGGTGGCTATATCTCACATAGCTGACTGCATGGTTTGAGTTCTGGACCAGGTAGCTTGAAAAACACACTGGGTGCATGTGCATGCCTGCCCAAAATCCCAAAAGGAGAAATGGACAAGGAGAAAGGATTGCAGCATGACCACCCCCTGCAGAGGATTTTTTCATACTTTTCCCCCTCTCTCTGTCTCTTTCTGGTGGGCACATGCACTCTCTAGTAAATTAAAAAAAATAACAGCTTTATTGAGATGCATGTATCAGTGTTGAGTTGTCAAGTACTGTTTAGCATGAATTGATACCATATGAGTCTTTTTCTTTAGCCCATTAATATAATGGATTACACTGATTTTCAAATATTGAACCAGTCCTACATATTTGGAAGAGACTTGTCCTGGTATATAATTCTTATTGTACATTACTTGTTTTGATTTGTTAATATTTTATACAGTATTATTGCATCTAATTGCATGATAAACATTTGTCTGTGGATTTCTATTTTTCTGAGTATAGTATAACCATATAATATTGTGTGGCCATACAAATTAATGAAGTACTCATCCATGATACAACATTGATGAATTTTAAAAACATTAAGTGAAAGAACCCAAGATATATCATGTATTAAATTATTCCATTCATATGAAATATCCAGAATAGCGAAATATATAAAGAAAGAAGGTAGTGATTACTTAAGAATTGGAAGGATGGGGGTGAAGTATGTGTGTGTGCACAATAGTTGAAAGGCACAAGGTTTCCGTTTGAGAAGATGGAAATGTTCCAAACTTGGTGGTGGTTACACATGCTTGTGAATATATTTGAAACCATTGAATTGTACACTTTAAATGGATACTCACATAGTATATGAATTATATTCAATAAAATTATTTTTTAAAAAAGCAGTGACTAGACTCATGGGAAGGATATTAGAAGATGGTACATACAGTAGGAAGTCCCAGTTCCTATTTCCTCCATGAAGACACTGACTTATTAACACATGAACCAATTGCCTGTGTAAGAAATCCAGAAAACAATTAAGAAGTTTCTACACCCAGGCCAGCAGAATGCCAACTGCATTAAAGCCTGGTAGAAAAATGTGTCACACTCTCCAGAGCTGTTTTTCCCAGAACGGCAAGTGCAATTGGAGGAAATTTGCTAATCCCAACTTCTCCTTGAGTTAAAACAGAGAAGAGTGGAACACATATCCAACATTCTGACTTTTCTGGGGTGCTTCCCAAGAGAGTAGTTTCAGTCTTGCTTAAACACTAAATACTGACATAAATCGAGTGCTAGGGTGGGGAACCACTGGAAACAAGATCAATGGACACAAATATGCAATACCAGAGATAGACACTAGGTGGAGCGCCAACACCATAACTTACTATACCACCAGCTAGGCTGTAGTACTGCAGATAGATATCAGGGGGAGTTCTTGACTAGAATCTGGCTAACTTTGTGTTTTTGATTTGCTATATGGCGCGTGCACTCGCCAGAGAAAGAGAGAAATTACCCCCACCCCCATCCTCACCCCAACGGGGATGGACACGTCACAATCCCTTCTCATCCACTCTCCTCTTCAGAGTTTGGGCACACACACTCATGCATTCAATGTGTTTTTCAAACCTCTGGTTCCAGGACTTGAGCTGCGCTATTGGCTATATGGGATCCAGCACCCTAACCACCACACTACCTACTGGCCGACTTCTTCCATTGGCTGATTACACACAGGAGCCCAGAGAGGACAGATTCCTAGGGAAAAGCTTGAAAGTTCTCCAGAATCTCTAGTTGGAATGGGAGAGTCCTCTCTGTACAAAACCAGACTCTAAGGACTGGGAGAGGTGGCTGATTATTTGAATGCTGAAGTTCCAACAGAATTTAACAAATCATACTAAGAAACAGGAAAATGACCCAACCAAAAGAACAAATTAAATATCTGGAAAGTGAACCTAAGGATGTATGAAGTAACAAACAAAAAATTCAAAATAACCATTATGAGTATGTTTAGTGTATTAAAAGACAGCACAGATAGATAACTAAAGAAAGTCAGAAAAATGCTGCATGAACAAAATGAGAATATCAGCAAAGAGACAGAAACCAAGAAGAGCCAGACAGAAATCCTAGAACTGGAGAATACAATATGTCAACTACAAAATTTCACTACAGGGGCAAACAGCAGACTTGACCAGGCAGAGGAAAAAATCAGGGAATTGAAGATAGGACACTAAATCATCCAGGCACAGGGTCAAAAGAAAAAAAATAAATGAAGAAATTAATAGAGCCTAAGCTACTTATGAGACACCATAACGGTAACAACATATTTATTATTGAGAGTCCTAGAGGGAGAAGAGAAAGAGAAAGGAGTAGAGGGCCTGTTTGAACAACTGATGGATGAAAACTTTCCAAATCTGAGGAGGGAAAGATAGATAGATTCAAGAAGCTCAATGAGATTCAGTTAGGATAAATGTAAAGAGAACTACACCTACACACATCACAATTAAACTATGAAAAGACCCAAAGGAAATCTCCTATGCAGAATAAAAATGATTCATTGCATTCGAATGAACTTCTATTAGCAAAATTTTCAGCAGAAACCCTACAGGATAGAAGGGAGTAGAATGATATATTTAAAGTGCTGAAAGAAAAACTGCTACCCAAGAATACAGTATTTGGCAAAATTATCTTTTTTTAGAATTAATTAATTAATTAATTTTTTTGCATGAGTTTTGCCAGAGAAAGAGAGAGAGAGAGAGAGCAAGTCACCAGGCCCAGGATTTGAACCATAGTTGGCCATGTGAGAATTCCAGCACCACCTGCTGGCCCCAAAATTATCTTTCAAAAATGGATAAATTAAGACTTTCCCAGCTAGTATCCCTTTCCCTGCATCACTCCACCATTGGCCCCACCTTCCCACCAGGCTTTTCCATGGTAGAGAGCCAGCAAGAGAGAAACGGAGTGAGTGAAGAGGGACCAGACATCTCAGATTTCATGTTGCTGCTTTTTGCCCACAAAAGTGTACTTTTGGACTTTGCCCTCTCCCACTACCCTCCGCCATCACATCAGTCCCCTGCCCCAGTCTCTTCATGGCGTGGGAGCCAGCAACAGTGTGACAAAGGGATTGAGTACAGAGGGACCACATGTCATAGGGACCAAACATGCTGCTGCCTGCCCAGGTGTACTATGGGATTTCACAGTTTGCTGACTGGTACTTCTCCCATTAGTTCATTCTCTCCAGCTCAGCCCCAAGTGCACCTCGTCCCAAGAGACTGGGAAAGGAACCAACCCCTAAAGCTGCTAGCATACACCCTTCTCTGATTGGAAGACAAGAAAACACCTGAGAGGTAGAGATCTTCTTACCTTTTGACACTACTGAATCTGCTCCAGAATATATATCCCTCAAGGGAATAGAACACTATCTCCCAACCATAGACAGCACAAAAGAATTCACAGAAATGTCAGAAAAATAATTCAGGATATTCCTTGTGACAAAACTGAACAGGATACAGGAGAAAACAGACTACAAACTCCAGAAGATGAGGAAATCATTCCACGACCTAAAGACAGAAGCCCAACTATATCAATAACAAATAATGAGATTGAATCAGTAATAAATAGTCTCCCAACAATGAAAAGCCCAGGTCCTGATGGCTTCACTTCTGAATTCTACAAAACTTTTACAGAGGAGCTAGCCCACATTCGACTCAATTTCTATCTTTTTTCTTTTTTGGGGGGAGAGGTTTTTGTATAGGTTGTGTGCTCTTGTCAGAAAGATAGAGAGACAGAGAGACAGAAAGCAAGAAATTACACCCCGCCCCCCAGGGGGATGGCCATGCCGTAATCCCTTCTCCTCCATTCTCCTCTCGGGATATTGTGCATGTGCGCACATGGGCCCGGCGTGAGTTTAAGCCACCAGATCTGAGACTCAAACCACAGTCGACCACATGGGAGTCTAGCGACATAGCCACTATGCCAACTGCTGGTCCTAACATTCTACTCCATTTCTAAAGATCCAAAAGGAAAGAATCCTCCCAAATTCATTCTATGAAGCCTCCATCACTCTGATTCCACAAGCAGACAAGGACATAGCAAAAAAAGAAAACTGCAAACCAATTTTGTGATGAGTACAGATTCAAAAATTCTCAACAACATACTAGAAATCATATCCAATGACACATTAAAAAGATTATACACCATGACTAGATAGGCTTTATTCCAAGAATGCAAGGGTATTTCAGCATATGCAAAACAATAAATGCAATACATCATATTAATGGAAAGAAAAATAAAAGCCAAGTGATCAAATCAACTGATGCAGGAAAAACATTTGAGAAAATACAGTATCTCTTCATGATTAAGATGCTCAGAAAAATCGTCAAAGAATGGACTTTCTCCGCACAATAAAAGTCATATATGAAATACCCAGAGCTAATATTATATTGAATGGGGGAAAACTGAAAGCTTTTCCACTAAAAACTGGATAAAGATCAGGCTGCCCACTTTCTCCATTCCTTTTCAATATAATACTGGAATCCTAGTCAGTGAAATCTGACAATAGAATAAAATAAAAAGCATTCAAATAGGGAAAAAACAGGGTCAGTAGGTAGAATGGTGGTTAAGATGCTGGACTCCCACATGGTCAACCATTGTTCAAGTCCTGGACCTGGTGGCTTACTTTCTCTCTCTCATTTCTCTGTTGTCTCTCTCTGGTGAGCACACATACCTTACAGAAAATTTAAAAATAATAAATAAAGTTAAGTACATAAATAATTTTAAAAATATATAGGGAAAAAAAGTAAAATTAACTATATTTGCAGATAACATGATTATACACATAGAAAACTCAAAGGATCCAGAAAATCTTCCTGGAAGTGATAAATGAATAAAGTAAAGTGGCAGTATACAAAATCAACATAAAAAATTATAGCATTTCTATACACTGAAAATGAATAGACTGAGGTATAATTGAAGAAAGCAACTCCATTCACACTAGCCACAAAAAATATGAGATACTTAGGAATTAAGCCAAACCAAAGAAGTCAAAGACCTTTACAGGGAAAACTGAAAATTTTAAAAAAGACATTGAAAATGATACAAAAAAGTGGAAGGACATCCCATGTTCCTGGATTGGAAGAATTAATATAAACAAAATGTCAATTCCACACAAATTAATTTTAAAATTTAATACAATCCAGATCAAATTACCAGGGATATTCTTCAAAGAAGTAGAAAAATAATCATAAAAATCATCTGCAATCATAAAAGGCCCTGTATCACCAAGGCAATACTGCACAAAAAAGAATAAAATAGGGGGCGTTTCCCTCCCCCACCCCAAAGTATATTACAAAGCTGTGATGATCGTAACAGCATGGTATTGACACAAAAATAGGCATGCAGACCAATGAAATAGAATAGAGAACCCATAAATAAACTCCAGAAATACAGCCAACTGACTTTTGACAAAAGTACAAGACAATCCAGTGGGAAAAAGAAAATCTCTTCAGTAAATGGTGCTAGAAAAACTGGCTGTTCCCCCACAGAACAATGAAACTGGGCCCCTATCTCTCACCATTAATAAAAATCAACTCAAAATGGGTCACAGATCTAAATATAAAACTTCAAACTATAAAACTACTGGTGAAAAACACAGGGAAAACTTTTGGAGATAGCAGCGTAGGCAAAGAATTCTTAAAGAAGACTCTCATTAAAAAAAAAAAAAAAAAAAAAAAGAACACGAAATGAAGATTTTTTTAAAAATCTTCTGTGCAGCAAAAGAAACAATAACTAGAGTGAAGAGACAACCCTCAGAATGGAAGAATATTTTTCAAACTATACCTCAGATAAGGGACTGATAAGCAGGATATACAGGGAACTCAAACAGCTTATGTGAAAAGAAATATCCAATCCAATCAAAATATGGATAAATGAGCTGAACAGAGAGCTCTCTAAGGAATATGTATGAACAGGCAAAAATCATATGAAAAAATGCTCAACATTCCTTATCCTAAGGGAGATGCAAATCAAAGTTATAATGATATACCACCAAACCCCTTTTAGAATGGCTACAATTAAAAGAATAAAGAATGATAAATGCTGGTGAGGGTGCAGTGAAAAGGGAACTCTACTATACTATTGGTGGGAATATAAATTAGTGCAGCCACTGTGCAGAACAATATGAAAGTTCCTCAAAAACCTGGAAATAGAACGACCATGTGATCTAGCGATTCTACTCTTTTTTTTTTTTGAGTTTTTTGCTATAGGGCACGTGCGCTCACCAGACAGACAGAGACAGAGAGACAGAAAGGGAGAACGGCCACATCGCAATCCCTTCTCCTTCATTCTCCTCTTGGGATCTTGGGCATGCACGCACACGTGCCTGGCGTGAGTTTTAAGCCACCGAGTCCGGGACGCAAACCGCGGTCGGCTACATGGGAGTCCAGCAACATAGCCATTACGCTAACTGCTGCTCCTGTGATTCTACTCTTGTATATCTACCCTAAGGATAGGAATATGCTCAGTTGGAAAACACTTGCATGCCCACATTTATTACAGCATTATTCACAATTGCTAAGATATGAAATCAATACAAATGTCCAAGACCAGATGAATAGATTGAAAAAATAGGGCACATATACACTATGGAATACTACTCAGCCATAAAAAAGATGAGACTCCAGCATTTAATTGAAAATGGGTGAATATGGAATATTTAATGCTAAGTGAAGCAAGCCAGACAATGAAAGAGAAGTGTTGTATACCCCCACCTAATATATAACAAATATCTACACTCTGTGGAAGAAACAGAAAGACTGGAAGTATAAAAGTATGGACAGCAACTGTGGATACTAGATAAGGTGTGAGAGGAGTGAGGGCAGTGGGGGATGGAAGGGAGGAATCAAGAGAAAAAAAGCCAAAACATTTAACAGACACAAAACTGGAAAACTATTTGTTGATGATAATGTGTATGGTAATATTGTTGACTGGACTAATACAATGTATTTATGTTGGAATTTTTTTTGTATGCCGTAAAGATGAATATTGATTAAAGTAAAAATTTGTTTGTATGCTGTAAAGATGCATAGTGATGAAATGTAAAAAAATAAAATAAATAAATGCATCACACACACACACACATACATACATATACACACACATATATATATATGACTTTCCCAGATAAATAAAGTGAAGGGATTTAATTACATTAGAACTTTTCTGCAAGAAATACTGAAGGGAGTCTATCAAGCTAAAGAAAAGAATAGAAAAAAAGCAATATAAAACCATATGAAAATATAAAATCTTTAACAAAAGTTAATATATAAAGGTGAATGTAAACAAATGTATAATCCTGTACTATTGTAACATAAGTGTATAAATCACTTTAACAATA
This sequence comes from Tupaia belangeri chinensis, assembly GCF_000334495.1. Classification (NCBI taxonomy): domain Eukaryota; kingdom Metazoa; phylum Chordata; class Mammalia; order Scandentia; family Tupaiidae; genus Tupaia; species Tupaia belangeri. The sequence goes on along the minus strand of NW_006203595.1, from coordinate 25,338 downwards.
TGGTCTAGAATTTAAAAATCAAAAGCATAGAAATCAATTATATTATAAATCTGTGATAATGAATAAGCAGTATAAAAAGAGGTAATTTGTGTTGTCAGTAAGAGAAAGTGAGCAGGAGGAAGACAAAGATATAAAGAACTAAAGATTTTCTTTTTAGGATTATTTATTTAATTTTTAAATTTATTTCATTATTATTTTTTAATTTGCCACAGGGCACTAATGCTCACCAGAGAGAGAGAAAGAGAAAGTGAAAAGCAAGCCACCAGGTACAGGACTCGAACTACAGTCAGCCATGTGGGAATCCAGCGCCCCAACCACTATGTCACCTGCTGGCACTAAGAAGTAAAGTTTTTACATGTGATTGAAAGTAAATTTTTCATCAGTTTACAATAGATTGTTACAGCTTTAAACTGCTTTATGTAATTACAATGGTAACCACAAGGAAAATGTCTACAGAATATACGTAAATGGAACAAAAAAGGGAATTGAAACACAACACTACAAAATACAAAAGAAGGGAATCATAGAGGAAAAAAAGGACAAAAAATCTACAAAATGTACAGAAAACAACAAAACGTCAATAGTAAGTTCCACCCTATTAGTGATTACTATAAATGTAAATGATTCAATCACCCCAGTTTAAAAAACATAGATTGGCTGAATGGAAAAAACAAAAGACCCACCTATATTTTTCCAACAAGAGACTCACTTTAAATCTAAGGAAATACACAGGTTAAAAATGAAAGGATAGGGACCAGCAGTTAGCGTAATGGCTATGTCGCTGGACTCCCACGTAGTTGACTGCAGTTCACGTCTTGGACCCGGTGGCTTAAAACTCACGCTGGGCGCGTGTGCGTGCGTGCCCAAGATCCCGAGAGGAGAATGGAGGAGAAGGGATTGTGGTGTGGCCATCCCCCCTGGGGTGTGATTTCTCGCTTTCTGTCTCTCTGTCTCTCTCTCTCTGTCTGGCGAGTGCACGCGCCCTATAGCGAAAACCTCTCCAAAAAAAAAAAATGAAAGGATAGCACTATAATAGTAAAAGACTTAAATACCCCATTTTCAGTTATACACAAGAACAACCACACAGAAAATCAGTAAGGAAACAGGGGACTTGAACAACATTCTAGACCAACTGGGCCTAACAGAACTACAGAATGTTCCATCCAACAATGCCAGAGTACATATTCTTCTCAAGTATCTATGGAACATCCCCCAAGATATATATTAGTCCACAAGACAAGTTCTAACAAATTAAAGAAGTCTGAAATTATACAAAGTATCTTCTCTACCACAATGTAAAGAAATTAGAAACCAATAGCTGAAGGCAAACATGAAAATCCACAAACACCCAGAAATTAAACAACTCACTATTTAAAAAAAAAAAAAAAAAGAAATGAAAACGGGGACATTATAACTATATCACAAAAAAATTACATATGAAATGCTACTATGATCAACTGTATGCCAACAAAATGGTAACCTAGATGGTAACCTAGAAGAAACAGATGAATTATGAGAAACATACAAACTACCGAGACAGAACCAAGAAGCAATAAAAAAAAATCTGAACTGACCTATAATTAGTTAAAGAGATTGAAGTAGCAATCATAAACCTTCCAAAGAAGAAAAGTCTAGGAAAATGACTTCACCAGAAAATTTCATCAAATATAAAAGTAAATTGAAAAAAAGAAAAAAAACCAACCTCATTCTCTTTCAAAGAACTGAAGAGAAGGCAGCCCATTTTGCGGGACCCCTCCCTATTTGATGGGAGCTTGCTTTTCCTCCTCCTAATAAACTCCTGCTTTACTATTCCTCTGTGTGTCTGTGTCTCTAATTCTTCAAGAGTGTGAGACAAGAACCTGGTCAGCTTGTGGTTCTGAATTCAGCACCAGTGTTGGGCCTGATTACCCCAATATCCCATGTCATATTTGGTGTTTCTGCCCAGTTTTTCTTCATTTCAACAGAGGGATAAATAAAGCAGACAATCTATACTTTTTTTTTTTTTTTGGAACACTCTCGTTCCTAGAAGCAATTCTTATCTAACAAAATATTGGGCCTCTGTCAGCCCGTTAAAAGCCAATAGGGAGGCTGCTGGTCTTGAAGACACGGGTGACAGGCTTGCCAGGAAGTGTCCAGTTGATCCCCCATTGTGACCAATAGGAATGCTGGCTAGCGCATGACCTTGTTTCCTTTCTGGAGTCCCTACTATCACGAGGGAAGGTGAATACTTCTGGGACAATTGATGGTGCCCAGACTGAGTTACTGCCTGGGAAAGCCTGAAGGTCCTAGAGAGATGAAAACTACCGCAACAGCTCACTCAGGTGTTAGGATGGAATTCTTTTTGGTCTAATTCCATCCACAGACAAGGGAATGTTCCTCCACTGGGTAACACTGGTCTTTGTAATTGGTGATCCAGAAATAAGGGTATCTCCAGGAACTTGTGAAGATGTGTAGAAGGGAGACTGACTACCTTTTCTTGAAGGCAACACCTTCTATTCCTATTATGCTGCATCTTCCTTCTCTTCTATAAAGACATTCTTTTTAGTCTATGGGAATGCCCTGAGGAGTCTCCTTTTTTTTTTTTTTCTCTTGGAAAATTCCCTGTACATTATGCCAGGTCTTTAGGGAATAAAATATTCTTTGACACTGAGTTATCGATCTTGATAACCCACAGGCACCCTACCACCAAATAATTTCTCATTGGAGAATTAATGAGGAGCACCATTTTTGTTTCAAAGTGCCCTGGTTCTTCTCCCCTTGGTTACTAATTCTCCCCTCTCTTTGCAAGCACTATGCATGAGAGCTTTCTAGGAGGTCACCTTTTTTTCATTTGGGTATACAAGATATTTAAGAGTTCCTTAGAAATAACTTGAAGTCCTCTCTTGACTTTTCTATTAAAGTGTCACTCCCATATCTCTGATCTAGGCTAATATTGGAAGTGAGGATGGGACCTTCCCCGTTCTCACTGTCCTTTGTACCAATTATCCTGAATTGTTGGGCACCAAGACTGGGACTTACAGACATTTTCAATGATGCTTCTGAAAACTAATACAAATTAGATATTTCTGCCTTGAGACATCTGAACTGCATGGCCTTATTTATACAAAGAAAGGGACTCAGGTGCCTTTTTGAGGCAAATGGACAACTCTTACTGTTTAATTGGCTAAATGAACTATACTATGTTTTGTCTTGGGTGCAACCTGTACCAGCCAGATTCCTTAAGGGCATGAAATCTTATAATAGTATTGTGGATGACCAAAGTGCAGGAAAAGAGACAAGAGGTAGTCAGTGTAAACCACCCAGATGCAGGTGAGCCTAAATATTACTGCT
>NW_006203595.1:20205-21977 GCF_000334495.1 Tupaia belangeri chinensis | reverse complement strand
GCCCCCCTAGTTCTCTGGAGCCATATACTAGGATATGACCAGAACAGACAATCCAAAAAAAGAGGGATGCCTCTTGGATTTGGAGAATGGGAAGCAGCTTTCCCACCCCAGGGTTTTTCAAGAGGAATGATAGGGATTGCCTTTCTGCCCTCTTTCTTGTCTCCAGATGAGTAGTCACCAGTACACTCAAGAAAAAGAAACTCATCTTCTTCTGCACTCCTGAAAGGCCTCAATACAAGTTGGCAGACAGAGGAACATGGCCACACTTTTTCCATCCATTCATCTGTTTGTGGACATTTGGGTTGGTTATAAAAATAAAATCTTAAACTATGACTGTATTCTCCAGCTAGAGCTCTTCTATTGCCAACAAGGCAGTTGCTTTATAAAACCTGTAAACTGGTTGTACTCAGCTGATCCTTACTGGAGGTAAACAAGGCTATAGAACCCATTTAAGTTTAAGTCCTCTTCTCAGTGCAGGATCTCTCTCAGATCAGAGCAGATCTAGAAAAATTCTCAGGTGACTCAGTGAGATACAGTATTAAATTCTGCAATTTACCTGAACTTTTGATTTAACTTAAAAAGACTAAAAGGCCTCATTGCCTGTGGCCATAGCCACCTGAATCACTCTAGTAATTCCTGAAGTCTCAGAGCTTAAGTTCTACCCAAAGGCAGGATCTAGAAAGTCCAGATCAGAGCCTCTGCCTCAGGAAAACTATGAGAGCATCCATTGTGGGAAGTCTGGGCACCAGAAAGAATAATGCCATGACTGGCTTTTTCATGTTACCCACTGGGGCCTTATCCCCAGTATGGAGGAGCTGGTCAAGGGAAATAAGAATGCCCTGAACTCTGAAGGGATCCTGGGACTTCTGAGTCTATGATGGCCTCTGAAATTGAGGATTGAGGGGGCTTAATACCTCAGCTGCTCTCCCTTGGACATCTAGAAATCTCAGTTAATGTACCTCAGGTAACTCTTAAAGCGAATGTGTTTTTAAAGATATTAATTAGATCAGAGGTTAAGGTTATTTCCAAAAGTAAATTTATATAGAAGAGAAAAAAAATACAAGGAAAAGATAGTAAATAGGAAAGAGAGACATAAAAAGAAAGCTACATCTGTTGATATATATTTTCAATAAGGTAGGTTAAAATAGATATATTTTTTTTTGAGAGATTTTCACTGTAGGGCGCATGCGCTCGCCAGACAGACAGAGACATAGAGACAGAAAGTGAGAAATCACCCCCCAGGGGGGATGGTCACGCCGCAATCCCTTCTCCTCCATTCTCCTCTCGGGATCTTGGGCACGCACGCACATGCACCCGGCGTGAGTTTTAAGCCACCGGGTCCGGGACACGAACCGCGGTCAACCACGTGGGAGTCCAGCAACATAGCCATTCCCAAAATAGATGGTTTTAATACAGAAGGAATTTTGTGTGGTAAAGTTTTTGTCTTATGATAAAGTGGCCTGGGGCCAACAGGTGACATGGTGGTTAAAGCACTGGACTTCCACATAGCCAACTGCAGTTCAAGTCCTGGACCTGGTGGTTTGCTTTCTCACATCCCTCACTTCTCTGTCTGTCCCTTTCTGGTGAGTATATGTGCCCTACAGAAAATTTAAAAATAATGATAATAGTAAATAAAATTAAATCAATAATTAAAAAAATTAAATTTTATTTAATTTTCTTTCTTGCTTGCTTGCTTTCTTTTCCTTTATTTCTCTTTCTTTCTCTCTCTCTCTTTCTTTTCTTTTCTTTCTTTCTTTCTTTCTTTCTTTTTT
>NW_006203595.1:17773-20040 GCF_000334495.1 Tupaia belangeri chinensis | reverse complement strand
AGATGATGTAATGGTTACGTTGCTGGACTCCCACGTAGTCGACTGTAGTTCGAGTCCTGAACCCAGTGGTTTGAAATTCATTCCAGGTATAATGTGCATATGAGCTCAAAATCCCAAGAGAAGAATAGAGGTGAAGGGATTGCGGCGTGGCCATCCCCCCTAGGGGGTGATTTCTTGCTTTCTGTCTCTCTGTCTTTGTCTCTCTGGCTAGCGCATGTGCCCTATAGCAAAAATATCTCTTAAAAGATGATGAAATGGATGGAGCCAGTAGGTGGCATGGTGATTAAGGCACTGGACTCCCACATAGACAATGGCAGGTCTAGTCCTGGACCTGACAGCTTGCTTTCTAGCTTTTTTCACTTTCTCTCTCTCTCTCTCTCTCTCTCTCTCTCTCACATGTGCCATGTAGCACATTTTTAAAAATAAAACATGTTGTTGAAGGTTTGAGTTGTGTTGGAAGAGTCTGCGTTACAAAAATTGGTAAAAATCAAGGTTTTTATTAATAAATGTTCTAAAGACTATGTAAGACAGAGTCTTGATTGTACTAATGTGACACTGTAAGTCACAATTTTGGTTATCTTTAAGTACTGTATTCTCATATATGAGAATATGAGCTATCAGAATATGTAGTATGCAGTTAAATTAGTGAGAAGGAAATTTATAGCATTAAATGTTTATATTATAAAAGAAGAAATATCTAAAGCAATAAACTAGGCATCTGCCTTAAGAAACTAGAAAGGCTCGCCCATAGAGGAATAGATGGTAGAGTGTTACTGTGTGATTCTGGAATCGTATGGGAGAACCATGTTCTGATCCCAGGTGGGCCTGAACACACTAGGCATCCCCCACATGCCTGTAATTCTGGCTGACTGTGAGTCTGTGGGGAAGGATTGTGGTGTAGCCAGACCCTGTCAGAATATCTTTCTCTTTCTCAATAGAAAAGAAGAAAGTGGACCAGCAGGTGGCATGGAGTTTAAGGCACTGGATCCCACATGGCCATCTTCATGATTCAAATCCCAGACTAAGAGGCTTGACAATTATGCCAAGTGTGTGTGCATATGTGCCCAGAATCCCAAGAGGAGAGTAGATAAGGGATTGAAGTGTGGCCACCCTGTGGGAGGTGATTTCTCGCTTTCCTTCACTCTCTCTCTCTCTCTGGCTCTTTTTGACAAGTGTACACATGCTATAGTAAAAACTAAAAAGAGGGGCAAGAAAATAGCAGAAAAATTACATCACTGGACTCCCAAATGGCCTACTGTGGCACAAGTCCCAGACCTGGCTTGAAATTCATGCCAGGCATGTCTATGTGCATGTCCAAGGTCCCAGGAAGAGAATGGAGGAGAAGGAATCGCAGCATAGCCATCACTCCTGGGGTAACTTCTCACTTTCCCTCTCACTGTCTCTGTCTCTCTCATTCTCTCCAATGAGCACACGTTCCCTAAGGCAAAAAGCTCTAAAAAGATATAAAAAGAAAGAAACTAAACAACAAAATCAAAAATAAAAAAGCAATAGTAAAGAATAATTTGAAAGCAAGCAAAATAAAGGGAATAATAGAGATAAAAGCAAAAAAAAATAAAATTAAACATAGAAAAGAGTAGATAAATCAAAGAAGTCAAATTCCAGTTCTTTGAAAAGATCAATGAATTTAATAAAACTGACAAAGAATTAAAGAGAAAAGATACAAATGATGAATAGCAGGTATAAAGTAATGGCTATCACTCTAGACACTCAGATATTAAAAGGATAATAATGAAAAAACTGTGAACAACAGTATACACATATATTTTACAACTTAGAAGAAATAGACCAATTCTTTTTTTTTTCAGATTTTTTCCATTATTATTATTATTATTTATACACTCAATCATTATACATCATTTAGCTTGTAAACAGACTTTACTCAGCCTGATATATATCTCAGTCCAGTTGAGAATACTATCCACATCCTCATTAACAGATAATAAACCATATCGGTGTCCCACAAATATTTTACCTCTTCATTTTTCCCTCAAATTATCTTTCCTCCACTCTTCCCCTCCCACCCTCTCTTTCCACTTTTTCTCTAGTGTCCCTAACAGTTTTTAATGTTTTTATGATCTCCAGTCTTTCAGTCTCTACCATAGAGTGCAGACAGTCGATATATGTTAATTGGAAACATACAATGTCTTTCTTCCATAGTCTGACTTGCTTCACTTGGCAACAAATCTTCCATATTTGTCCACTTTCTATCAAATTCCAGGGCCTTGGTTTTTTTTTTTTTTTTTGGT
>NW_006203595.1:16653-17219 GCF_000334495.1 Tupaia belangeri chinensis | reverse complement strand
TCCCTTCTCCATTCTCCTCTCGGGATCTTGGGCATGCACGCACACGTGACCAGTGTGAGTTCTAAGCCGCTGGGTCCGGGACGCGAACCGCGGTCAACTACGTGGGAATCCAGCGACATAGCCATTATGCTAAATGCTGGTTCCCTCATTGTGGTTTTGATCTGCATCTCCCTTATGATGAGGAATGTAGAGCATTTTTTCATATGTTTTTTGACTGTTCATATGTCTTCCTTAGAGAGTTGTTTATTCAGCTAATTTTCCCATCTTTTAATTGGGTTAATCACTTTCTTCCAGGTAAGCTGCTTAAGTTCTCTGTGTATTTTGCTTATCAGCCCCTTATCTGAGGAACAATTAACAAATATTTTGTCCCATTCTGAGGGTTGTTGACTCACACTAATGACGGTGTCCTTTGCTGTTCAGAAACTTCTTAATCTGATGTAATCCCACTTGTCTATTTTGGGAATTATTGCCTGTGCTTTGGGGAATCTTGCTTAAGAAATCTTTGCCTACCCCAATGTCTCCCAGGGTTTCCCCAGTGTTTTCCACCAGTAGTTTTATAGTTTGCA
>NW_006203595.1:7487-10600 GCF_000334495.1 Tupaia belangeri chinensis | reverse complement strand
TTGTATGAAAGTAGAAATGGAATATTATTGATGATAACATGCTTGATTAAGTCACTATGCAGTTTGTCCTAGATGGGAAACTACATTTAGTATGTTGTAATGATGCTCAGGGAATGAATGTTAAGTAATTTAAAAAAAAGTTGCAGGAGAAAAAAAATGGTAAAACTGTTCGTATCAAAAATTTTTAGAAAAATGCATATTTGATGACTGCAGTAAGCTGGATACTACTTTATAATATGTTCATTCTACTCACTGGGGTTTATGCCTAAAGTCAGACTTGGGTTCATGTATAGGTATATATCAGCTGTGCTAGCTGTTGGATATATTTAGACTAATTAAGTTCATTAGCAAATCAATTAAATGGGGGGGAGGCATAGAAAGCAACCATGGATACCAGAGGCAATGTGGGAGGAGGGTGGGACATGGCAGAGGGTGAGGGATAAGGAATCAAGGATGGCAAAACAAAAAACAAAGTATACAAGACATAAGAATTGGAAAATTATTTGCTGAAAACATGTATGTTGAATGTGCTTGATTGAGCCAATACACAGTGTATTTTGGATGGAAAAAATTTTTAAAAAAAGAATTTTTTGACCAAATTCTTTCTGATAATCTTCAGAATTTTACTTTGTTGCAACATCTCACGGGAAATATTTAGAGGGTGATTCTCAGAGTCCACAACCCCTCTAATAAAATTAATATATTCAGGAATCAGCTTCAGCTTCTCACAACTGTCCTTGATGAATACTCTGCATACATATAATTTAATGTTGTTTTTGTTCTTCCTGTTTTCAAACAGGTCAAAAGGAGCACGTCTTGGAATGAAAAGAAGAGTTCCGAATTCCAACTGTCCTTCAACTGAAAAGTCTTTCACTGCCAAGTGATCTTCCCAGTCATTGGTCAAGCTCTTGTAGAATTCTCCATACTCTCCATTAGTAATAGCTTCAGGATTTCTGGTCCAAATAGGCTTTGTTTTGTTGAGTTCTTGATCAATGTACTTTCCCTTAATCTTCTTCCTCTTGTCGCTATCTTTCATTTCTTCTTCTTCTTCATTGAAACCAACATCTTCTATTTCAGGTTTCTCATCAGACTTCTTTTCTTCTTTTTCTTTTTCTTCTTCTTTCTCTTCCTTTTCTTCAGATTCATCTTCACTGACTTCTTTATCACACTCCTTCTCCACAAAAAGAGAAATGGCATAGCCAATAAACTGAGAATGTTTTTTCACGATCTCCTTAATTCTCCTTTCCTCCAAGTACACAGTTTGGTCTTCTTTCAGGTACAGGATAACCTTTGTCCCATGACCTATGGGTTCACCTGTGTCAGCTCTAACCATGAAGAAGCCCTCTGCAGAGGATTCCCAGGCATATTGCTCATCTCATTGTGTTTGGTGATCACAGTCATTTTCTCAACAACTGGGTATGCAGAATAGAAACCAACACCAAACTGGCCAATTTTAGAGATATCTGCACCAGCCTGCAAAGCTTCCATGAAAGTTTTGGTCCCTGAGTCCCTTGGTGATAGTGCCAAGGTTATTAATCACGTAGGCCTTCATCCTTCCAATCCCAGTATCCACTATAGTGAGGGTTCAGTCTTGTTTGTTTGAAATGACTTCTTCTAAGAGTCTAGTTTAATGGGATCTGTCAAATTTCATATCTGATTTTGTCCAGCACATTGTATGAATTTGAAAAAAGCTTCCCCAGGAAGATCTCTTTGTTTGAGTAGAAAGTGTTGATGATCAATGACATCAACTGGGCAATGTCTTCCTGGAAGGCAAACATCTCAACCTCCTCCTCCTCCATGGGCTGGTCTTGGGTCTGGGGTTCCTCAGGCATCTTGGCAAAGGACTGTGTAATATCAGCATCACAGCAGCACCCAGACACTGAAACAACTTGATGCATAAATTATTAAGCTTAATGTAATCTCATTTACTTGATCCAATTTTTAAAATTTATTGTAAGTCTATACTAATGAAGACAATGTGGCCTGTGTGGCAGGGTGGAAACATAGATGAATGTTGCAGAATAGAGTTCTAAAATAGATACCTTAAAATAGGAGAGAACTTCAAATGTTTCATGGAAAATACATATTATGAAAAAAAAATGGATAGATTTCAAAATTTTTTGCATCAAAATAAATTTCTACTTTAATTCCAATTTTCCATAAACATTTTATAGTCCCTCCATATGACCCATTCATTTCTGACAAAGTTGCAAAGATGATTTAGTAAAAGGTTGTCTTTTTAACTAAAAGTACTGGAAAAATTGGACACCTATATGCAAAAAGGAAAAAAAGTCTTTTACCTAAACCCTATATCTTTTATAATAATTGACTAAAAATGGATAAAACATCAAATGTAAATATAAATCTATAAAACTTTTAGAAGAAAACTGGAGAAAAATCTTTGTGATCTCCAGAGGCAAAGAGTTCTTAGATGTGCAAAGAAGTCTTGGAAATGACAACAAAAGTACAATCTATAAATGAAAAACATGATAAATTAGACTTCATGAAAATTAAAAATTTTTCTTCTTTCGGGTCAGCAGGTCACATGGTCTTTAAGGCACTGGACTCTCACATGGCCAACTGCAGTTAAAGTCCCAGACCTGACAGCTTGCTTTTTCTCTCTGTCTGCCTCTCTCTGGTGAGTCCATATGCCCTATAGAAAATAAATAATAATAATAATAATGAATTTTAAAAATTAGATAATACTTAACAAAATTTTGCTATTTAAAGACACTTTTTTATTTCAATTTATTTATTTGCATTCATTCACTGTACTTCATTACAGCATACAAAATGAGATTTTCCATCCAGAGTACACTGTATATTGTCTCAATCAAGCACATCAACAAACATGTTATTGTCAGCAAACAATTTTCCATTTCTTATTTTCTGTATGTTTTGCTTTTTTTTTTCTCCCATCCTTGATTCCCTATCTCTTACCCTCTGCCATCTCTCACTCTCCTCCCATACTGTCTCTGGTATTTACGTTTGCTTTCTATACTGTTTTCCCCCCGCATTGTATTGAATTACTAAAGACCTTAATTAACCTAAATATTTTCATAGCAAACACAGCTGATATATACATTTCCATGGACACAAGTCCAGTATACACT
>NW_006203595.1:1268-6615 GCF_000334495.1 Tupaia belangeri chinensis | reverse complement strand
TGGCTATAATGTGTCTTGGAGAAGATCTTCTTGGGTTGATTCTATTTGGGGTCCTTTGTATTTCTTGGTACTGGATCTTTGAATGCCTCTCTAGGTTTGGAAAGTTTTCTTGCAGGATTTCATGGAATAGATTATCAATGCCCTTATGGGTCTCTTCACCTTCTGGAATGCCAATTATGCGGATATTTGGATGTTTGATGGTATCTAGTACTTCTCACATATTATTCTCAAATTTTTGGGTCATTTTCTCAGTCTTCATGGTGGATTTTTCTAGGCCAGTAATTTTCTCTTCTACATCTGAGATTCTATTTTCTGAATGATCTAGTCTGCTTTTAATACTTTCAAGGGAGATTTTGACTTCCTGTATTATAGACTTCATCTCTAGCCGTTCTGTTTGAGTCTTTTGTAAAGTGTGTAATTCCTCTTTTAGATCTTGCAAGAATTTCCTCATCTCCTGGAACTCGTCAATTTCTTTCTCCTTTCTCTTTAGCAGTTCATTCTCTCTCTTCTCTTCCATCTCTGTTAGCTTTGACATTATGAATGCTGTAAATTCCTTATCAGACATTTCCATGATTTTCACCGAACTGCTTGTGGACGAAGAAGAGTTACTGTTTTCCCCTGGAGGGGAGGTATTTTCTTGTTTTCCTATATTTCTTGTTATCCAGTGGTGATTTCTTGTCATCTGATGGATGATGCATTTCTTTCAAATTCTTGAAGTGCAGCCTTAATGTTCAGGAGCAAGCAGACGGAGGTCATCTAGAATCTCTTTGCCGTTTTGTTGTGATCACTGATGCAGCAGATTCGGTAGATATGCTAGCTTGTTTGCTGGAGGCTGAATTATCAGTAGAAAGTCTTCATTTCTCCTATGCCCTGCAATACCTAGTTCGCAGGAGCCATGTCTAAAGACACTTTTAAAATAATGGAAAGACAAACTATTGATTGGGAGAAATGATTACAAATCATCATATATTCTAGTTTTTTTAAAGTTTTTTGCCATAGGGCATGTGCACTCATTGGAGAGAAAAAGAGAGAGACAGTCAGAGGGAAAGTGAGAAATCACCCCTCCCCCAGGGGGATGGCCATGCTGTAACCTCTTCATTTTTGGCACACACTCACGTGCACCTGGTGTGATTTTCAAGCCACTGGACCTCGTACTCAATCAGCTATGTGGGAGGCCAGTACCATAACCACTACAACACCTGCTGGTTCCCAGCATACATTCTATAAAAGATTTTTATCTAGAATATATGAAAAAAAACCTAAACAATAATGAAAACAAATAGTTCAGGTGGAAAACGGGCAAAATATGCACTACGTGAAAGAGGAATGCAGATATAAAACAAGCAATTGAAAAGATGTTTAACTCTAGGAAAATGCAAATTAACACCACAGTAGCAAATCAGTAAACACCTTTTAGGATGGCAACACACACACACACACACACACACACACACACACATCTAGGGGTTTATGGAATGCTTAGTTTCCAGATATCAAATCCTACAGAGCAAGACATATGAAATAGTACATAGCAAAGGAAGTGTGACAGTAGATCCATGACTATGGGATCTACTTGTATCACCTGCTACACCATTCAGAGGACACAGTGCCTTTTGATATAATTTATATAGGATTTTTGACCTGTCTGCCTCCCATGGCAAAGAGTTGAGTAGAGAAGGAAGGAGAATGGATTAGGAAGGCAAATATATGTTATTTGGCACATTCCACCTTTTAACTCTTTAGCATCCATTCTTGTCCATCATTTATGAAAATATTATGATCCCAACACAGAAGATGCCTGAATTCCCATCAGCTATAGTATCATCAGAAGTTGATGTCCACTTGGTCATATTTCCACCCGAAGCCTAAGACTTTAGCCATTACCAGTGCCCTTCATTTAACATTTGAGTAAAACAAAACATAGCTTCTATATCAGTTTGTCTCAAGGCCTAAGATAGTAATCATAGCAGGCTTTTTTTTAGCCACCTTTACCTTCAATTACCTTTTGCCAACACATCAATTGTATGGGTTTTTTTCTAGGGTGTGAGTCCCAAACCATTTATTTATTCTTGCAATAATGTGAATCTTTGATGGTCTTGTCATTATTTGAGTGCTTCACTTTTCCATTGATCAGGACTACTAGGAAAGGGAGTATTAAGTGACACTCTTGTGGGAAATCAGCCAGACTGAAATAGAGGCATTATATGTACTCAGTATATGCTGAATGTCTACACTCTATGGCAGAAACAGAAAGATTGGAAGGTATGAAAACTTGGAGAGCAACTGTGGATACTAGTGTGGATACTAGTGTGAGAATGTGATGGGCAATGGGGGATGTGGGAGGAAAGGAATTAAGGGGGAAAAATAAAAAGCATAGTGTATGCCATAAAGATGTTCAATATACAATGATTAAATGTAAATAAGAAAAAAGAAATCATAAGATAAAATTTTAAGTGCAAAGAAAATTTTAAAAAGGCACTCTTGCAAATTCCCTGTATTCCAAAGATAGTTCTTTTCCTTCACTTTGTGGCGGCAGCCCAGTTTCTCCCTGGTGATTGAAACTCATCATCCTTGGCAGTATAATGATGCCTTCTTTTTTTTGAGCCAAATGGCCTGGGGTCATTTTCAGATTGTAATTTGTCAGAATCTTGGCTCTAATCACTCACAGAAGCAATTATTTCCTAAGGCATGAGAATCTTTAATTCTATCAATCGCAAAGCTACTGGACAAAAAACAAAGATTATTCCAGTGATGACTTATGTGTAATCGTCAGAAGGGCCACTCCCACCTTCATATCTCAGTTACTAGAATCATAAACTCTACAGTGATGGTGTTGGTATCATATCATGGCTGTATAATATAATATAATCACATTTTGTAGGACAGTATCCCAACCTCACAGGGTGTTGTCTAAGAGCTGGAACTATAACTGAGCCTTTATTAGGCTATTCCACCATTTTATCAGGTGAGCTTTTTCTGTATGATGAGGCACATGGTAAGACTAGTGAATTCCATTGGAGATAGATTAGTGTACTTCATTTGCCATAGAAATATATCCTTTGGTCAAAGGAGATGTGGATAACATGGTAATTAATAAGATACTCCATGAGTCAATGTATTGTGGTGGTGGCAGAAGCACTGCGTGCAGAAAGAGCAAATTCAAACCCAGGCTAAGTATCTATCCTTCTGAAGGTAAAGAACTGCCGCCCTCTGATGTTAGCAGACTGCACGCTTAGTACCCAGATCATTCTTGGTGAGCAGAAAGTCATGCTGTTGAACCCATGCATAGCTTCTATTCCTGCTTCCATGGATATTTTGTGCATGGGCTCATAGAGCAACCTTTGGGAAATGAGGAAAGCCATGTCTTCTTTTTAACTTGATTGAAAACTTTCTCTTCTGCAGATGCTTTCTAGTAATATCTTTATATTTTGTGTTCATTCTCAGGAATTCATCTACATACTTCTCTTCCAGACAATTTGTCAACAATCCAATTTTTTCTTTTCCAAGCCACTGACCAGCTAGCCACCACTAGCTGCTAGTCTCTGACTTGATCGCCACTGCTTATGAAGTAATGTAGATCTGCATGTGTTATGGATTGAATTGTGTCTCCCTGATATTCATATATTGAAGCTCTAATCCCAATATAACTATGTTTGGAGAGAGAGAACTTTTAAGAGATAATTAATGTCATTAATACACGAAGTCATAAGGACAGGATCCTAATCCAATAAGATTAGTGACATTCTAAGAAAAGGAAGAAAGATTTCTGTCTCTCTGACACATGGGAACACAACAAGAAGGCAGTTGTCTGCAAGCTGGGAAGAGAGCCTTCACCAGAACCTGACCATGATGGCATCTTGTTCTTGGACTTCCAACTTCCTAAACTGTGAGAAATAATTTTCTGTTTTTTTTTTTTTTTTAAGTTACCCAGTCTATGGTATTTTGTCATGGCAACCCATGCTGTCTAATCCAACATTTTAAACCATCTTTGTTCCTAAGCTAAGTGGTCAATCAGATGACTGCAATCTGAAGTTCTGCCCATGGAATGATTTCCTGTCAATATTTTCTTTTAGGGCCACCCCTGAATGGAGGTGTAGTGCAGTAACCATCCACTTAGAGGTGGTGCTGGTATACTGTGCATATCTGTCCCCTTTTCTTTCTCAATTTACTGGTCATAGGGATCTCCTCATTGAAGCCATAAATACAGATTTAGGAGCAGGTGGAAAAACAGAAGGAGCATATGCTATGAAATCAGCTGCATGTGAAGTTTACTTGTAATTTCTGGACTGGTTCAGACTCATATATTATATCCTATTTACATTTTTACAACAGTTTACAATACAACTCATTTAAAGTGTATGATTCAATGGCATAATCATGGAGTTGTTTAGCCACACCACAGTCAGTTTTAGAACATTTTTATCATTCCCAAAACAAATCCAGTATCCATTAGTAGTCATGCTCCAATTCCTCCCAACTCCCCAAGTTATAGGAAACTACTAATGTACTTTCTGTCTCTATACGCTTGTCTCTTCTAGGCATTTCAAATGAATGGAAACACACTACGTGGTCTTTTACAATTGTCTTCTTTCACTTAGCATAATGTTTTCAAAGCTTATCCATGTTAGAGCATGTATCAGTACTTCACTTTTTAAAAAACATGTGATAAAATTCAAACAATGTAAAATTAATCATTTTAAAGCATACAAATCAGTAGCCTTAAATATATTCACAGTGTGCAAAAAGTACCTATACTTCCAAAATATTTTCATCCCCAAAGGAAATCCTGGACCCATCAAGGAGTCGGTTTCCATATCCCCCTGTACTTGCCCTCTGGCAATCAGTAATCTTTCTGACTCTGTGGATGTACATATTCTAGATATATCCTGTAAGTGAAATAATTTAATATGTAAGTTTTTGTGTCTGACTTATTTCATTTAGCATAATGTTATCAAGGTTCATCCATGTTTTAGCAGGTATAAAGCATTTCATTATTTTTACAGATGAATAATATTTAACCATAAAGATATACCACTTTTTGTTTGTCCATTAATCTGTTGATGGACATTTATTACATTTCTTAATGTTTTCAGTAGTCATGAAGTCATGCAGAAGTAGACTATTTAGTTTTCATGTATTTGTGGTTTTTTTTAGTTTTTTTTTTCTGAGATTAATATCAAGTTTAATTGCATCATGGTTGGAGAAGATGCTGGATATAGTTTCTATGCCTTTGAATCTGTAAAGGTTGGTTTTATGTCCTATCATATGGTCAATCTTCAAGAAAGTACCATGTGGGGTGCATAAAAATGTATATTTTGTGTGGAAATTTCTCTCTTTTTTTTTTTTT
>NW_006203595.1:0-333 GCF_000334495.1 Tupaia belangeri chinensis | reverse complement strand
GAGAGAGAGAGACAGAGATACAGAAAGTGAGAAATCACCCCCCAGGGTTGATGGCCACGCCACAATCCCTTCTCCTCCATTCTCCTCTCGGGATGTTGGGCACGCATGCACACGCACCCGGCGTGAGTTTAAGCCACCAGGTCTGGGACTCAAACCGGTTGACTAGGTGGGAGTCCAGCGACATAGCCATTATGCTAATTGCTGGTCCCTCAACCTCAGTATCTTGTCCTTGTCCATGGTTTTGGCCAATCTAGTTATGATGTGCTGTGGAGAGGATATTCTTGGATTGATTCTACTTGGTCTTCTTTGTGTTTCTTGGGTCTGGATGTTTGA
>NW_006203594.1:0-1052 GCF_000334495.1 Tupaia belangeri chinensis | reverse complement strand
GAATGTATACATGCTATAGCAAAAAAAAAAAGTGACAAAAAAGCTAATTCAGAAAAAAATAGAGTTCTGATTGCATAAAAATTTTTAATCTAACATGCTTTATTAACAAATCAGGGGACCAGTAGATGGTGGAGAAGTTAAGTCATTGAACTCCCACTTGGCTCATCACAGTTTGAGTCCTGAAGTTGGTGGCTTCAAAATTATGCTGGGTACATGAAAGTGTGGGCCCAAAATCCCAAAAAAGAAGGGATTGTAGCATGACTATAACTTCCCGGAGAGTGATTTCTCTCTTTTCCTCTCACTGCATCTCTCTCTCTCAGGTAAGCATACACAATGGCAACAACATTCAAAGCAGAAAAAAAAATCTTTTGAATGTTTAAATTAAGGTTGAGATTTTAAAAATTAACACTACAACAATTACACAGAGAATAAAGAAACAATTACAGACAGTATGTAACATTAATTTAATTTTTAAAATGAACTATTTTTAAAACTCAAAACATACTTTTAGCAAATATCCTTTTAAAAGCTGAGAATTCTCAAGGGGAAAATGAACAATTATGAAGGCCAATTAATTGCAGAGAAAAATGATTTTGCACTTTTATAAAAAG
This sequence comes from Tupaia belangeri chinensis, assembly GCF_000334495.1. Lineage (NCBI taxonomy): Eukaryota > Metazoa > Chordata > Mammalia > Scandentia > Tupaiidae > Tupaia > Tupaia belangeri. The sequence continues at coordinate 441 of NW_006203594.1, read as the reverse complement.
GCTTGATGTTGCCAATAATTGACTAGCAGATTTGAATTAAATGCTTAATTTTGAATAAAAACATATTTAACAGTTTTTTCAGAATTAGCATAATAGTGTATAAAAAGTAGAAAATATAAAAAGTAGAAAAAGCCACAAAAATGTACCTTATATACGCAAAAGGTTGAAAAAGCTGGCAAACCAGAACTATTTATACTTTCGCTATTTCTTTAAAGAATTGTTTATTTAATATTATTTATCATTATTATTATTTTGTTTTTTATTTTCAACAGGCATGTGTGCTCATCAGAGAGACAGAGGAGTGGGGAGAAAGTGGTAAATCAAGCCACCAAGTCTGAGAATTGAACCGTGGTAAACCATGTGTGAGTCGAGTGCCTTAAATGCGATGCCATCTGCTGGCCCTGCCAGGAGCTATTTAAATATTCCAGAATATAGGGAACA
>NW_006203593.1:580955-585875 GCF_000334495.1 Tupaia belangeri chinensis | reverse complement strand
ATTGCAGGGCTGGGCAATAGTTATTGATTGATCTACAAGTGTTCCCAAGTACAAAAATTTCTGGCTAAGATTGAACACAGTAAGACTTTGAGGACAATTAATTTTAGACTTCAGTGTTTTAGAAATTTCAACTAAGGTCAAGGGTGTTTGACTTCAGACTATTTTTTTTTTTTTTTAAGAATTTTGGATCTATTTTTCTTTGAAACATTAAACTTTAACATCTTTAATTTTAGTTTCCTTCGAACACCATGCCAATAAAAATAGAAAAAAAAAAAACCTGATTCGGTTTGGCTACAGGGACAGTTTTACATTGTTGGCATGTATTTATTAGAATATTTTAAAATTGTCATGTAATTTCCTTGCAAAATTTTTGATAAATACAATGTGACTAGACATCATTTTTTTAATGGGAACTAGAATGATAGACTTGAGTAGAGTTGATTTTATTTATTTGCTATTTTAAAACCTAATAACATGGGACCAGCAGATGGCATAATAGTTATATCATTGGATTCCCATGTGGTCGACCATGGTTTGAGTCCCAGACTTGGTGGCTTAAAACTCAAGCTGGACATGTGTGCGTCTGTACCCAAACTTCTGAGAGAAGAAGGAATTGCGGCATGGCCATCCTCCCCCACGGGGTAATTTCTGCTTTCTAACTCTCTGTCTCTATCTGTCTCTCTGGTGAGCACACACACCCAATAGCAAAAATTTCTTTCCCTCCCCCCCAAAATACCAAATAACTAGAGTTAAAAATCACATTGACTATCAGAGAGAAATATACATTCTTCAATCCTGATAGTTCCATTTGGAAAATATCCAGTATAGTAAACGTTTTTTTTTTTTAACCTCTTTCCATTGGTTGCCTTTTGAGTGAAAATTTCTCCTTTTGTTTTGTATTAATAGATGTTGATACAGCAAAATCAGTTTATAAACAGATATTTGGGGCTTCACTATTTCATGTTCATAAGAACTGTAAGGACTTAACAGAAATCCCTTCTTACCTTAGTAAGTCAACATGCCTTAATTTAAAGAAACACAATTTAAACATAATTTAAAGAATGTCCTGTTAGTGTCTTGTTTAATTAAAGTATTTGTATATATACTAACTTTTGCCAATCAGAATAAAGTAAAGGCAAATGAGAGAACATATAAACTTTCTTGTAGGTTTGGTGAGTAACTCTATGGAAACTAGATCCCAGCAAGGACCAGGAAAGATCAATTCCCTTAGCTTTTCAAGACAAAGTCAACATTCGCAAGATCAAGACTCTCTCTTACTGTATTATGCATAGTACTGTTCTTACATGAAGACTTAACTCTCATAAAAGTAAAATTAACAAAGATCTCAAATCCAAAGAGAATTCTTTTATTTTTTGACCATAGAAACATTCAAGGTCATTCAGTATTACGAGTTTTTTTTTTCTTCCGTCCCCCAATGAATTCTGTGTGTGTAGATAACTAAATGGGTTCAGAACATAACTTTCTTGATTCTAATAAATGGGAAGTACTTATATCATACACACTGTACTTTTTTTCTGCCAGGCAGTTTACTTCTAGACTATTTCTTCTCCTTAAATAAGTATAAATCTGTATTTTCCCAGAAGCATATTCCGCATGAGGGCCAATCCAACTTCCAAGACACTATTTATACTATTGATTTTATAACAATGTTTCAGAAACAACACAAAAATGCTTGTAATATTTTCATGGTTTGTATATATTAGCAAAATTCTCTAAAAGAATATAATACTTATGTACAAAATTACGTACCTTCAATTTGGCCTTCAGATCACTTTTCTATTTTGGAAATAAACATTTTCAAGCTACCAGAAGAGTCCAAATGAAAAATGTCCCCAAATGCATAGGATAGAAGCCCATATTCTGTTTCTCTTCTTTTTCAATTTCCACTCTGAAATTTTTAAATATCTTTTTTTAATGAGGTTAATTAATTTCCTGTCAAAGATAATCTGTCTATAGTGGTATTATTTTCATATATCTAAAATAGTCTTAGCAAAACATTAATCTAGGTAGATTCCTATTATCTGAAAAAGCAGATGAAGATGATTTTTGATACAGTGCTTAAATAATGTATCTGAGGTAAAATTTTAAACACTGAGAAACTGGTGTCAGTTGAGTTCCTTATTTTTCATGTGTAAAAAAATGGGGATATGATGGATATTGCTGTGTAGACTTGAGGCAATTTAATGAGACAATACATATTAAGCACTGAGCAGAGTATAGCCTCATAACACTCAACGTTTATAAAAGCTAGCTCTCTGAGCTCAAAAATGCCCATTCTGGAGATATTTACTACATTGGATCTATTGATCTGTCATCTAAAGTGCCACATACTCAACAATTTATTGATTTGTAATAATGAGATTTTTATTCCTTAAGTATATGTGCTTTATGATTTAGCACAAATGAATGTGTTCTGTACATGACTTTCTCTAGATCTGAGGTTTCACATGTAGGAATGATCTGTAAGCATTAGCCACTTTATACAAGTTTTTTATTTTTTGAGATATTTTTGCTATAGGGTGTGTGCACTTGCCAGAAGGAGACAGAAAGTGAGAAATCACACCCTGCAGGGATGGTCATGCTGCAGTCCCATATCCTCCACGCATCTTGGGCATGCACACATATGCACCCAGGGGGAGTTTGCAGTCTCTGGATCTAGGACTCAAACCATGGTTGGCCATATGAGAATCCAGCAACATAACCATTATGGCATCTGCTGAGTCCCCACTTTATAAATTTTTAACCATTCTTTTATTTTTCTTTAAAAAAGAAATTGAAAGAGAGTGTGTGCACTCTCCAGAGGGAGAGACACATGGAGAGGGAGAGTCACCTCCCATTGGGGATTATTCATGCTTCAATCCTTTTTTCCTTCTTTTGCCCATTCTGTCAGAATTTGACGCATGCACATGCGGTTAGCATTTTTTTTCAAGTTGTCAGGGCCAGGAATAGAACCATAATCATCCATGTGGTATTTTACTACATGATATGGTTCTGGCCATAAGCATTCTTTTGTTTCTCTTGAATTTAAAATGATTAAATTTTAGTAATTTAAGCTCGACTAGATGCTAATGTCGTATTTTTTTCCCCTAGGGAAAAAAAATTGGCATTGAGTAAAAATGAATACTTTTAAGTTATAAAAATACTCATTTATTTCATGAAAGTTTTCTCTAGTGGTGGTTCCTAGCAATCTCCAAATACAGTAGCACATAAAGTGTTAACAAGCATTTATTTATTAATAACTTATAAAAATTGAAGGGTATTGTATTAGTTCCTTGTAAGTATTAATTAGTATTTTAATACATGAATGAATTATATCTTTCTTTTATATATACACATAAAGATGCATGAAGAACTAAGATAATCAAATTAAAACACAAAGACTATAGTAATTTGTAGACATAAATAGATAACCATAGAAGAAAATGTGTCCAGTATTTAGACCTTGGAAATTTGAGTTATAAAAAAAGTATAAATGACAAATAAGATGACATTAAGAGCATCATGTAATAAGAATCATAAAATTGTATGCATCGAGCTTAGAAATAGTTCATGTTCGACATGATTTATTTCTTCAAAACTATACTTCATGAAACAATGAAATTTGGGAGATGTAAAAGTGAATTGTCTGAGGATATTTCGAAGATTGTTTTAATATGTTCATAAAAAATACAGGTTTTTATTTTTATTTTTTTAGAAGTTTTTGCTGTAGGGCGTGTGCGCTTGCCAGAAAGACAAAGAGAGACAGAGAGACAGAAAGCTAGAAATCATCCCCCAGGAGGATGGCCACGCCACAATCCCTTCTCCTGCATTCTCCTCTCGGGATCTTGGGCATGCACGCACACATGCCCAGTGTGAGTTTAAGCCACTGGGTCCAGGATTCGAACCGAGGTAGACTACATAGGAGTCAAGCGACATACCCATTATGCTAATTGCTGGTCCCCAAAATACAGGTTTTTAGAAAATGTTAAATTAGAGAGGAAAATCCTATCACTCAGATCAATACATAAAATTAGATAAATAGTCGCCTTACTTATTGTTAATTTTGAGTGGCACTGCTTCTCTAGAGACTTTTGGAGGTGCAGACTGCCATTTTTTCTAATGGTTACTAGGATTGCTACTAGTTTATGTTGCCTGAAGGATGGGGTTTCTAATATCCTGCAAGGCACAGACCTGCCTTACTGAATACCCCTGCTGAGAAAAACAGAAGACAGACAGAACTTAAAATATTTTCTTTTTTTGTTTGAATGATTTTATTTAACTTTATTTATTTATTTATGTATTTATTTTTTTATTTATTTTAATTTGACTAGAGAGGGACAGAGTGAGAGAGAGAAAAAAAAAGAAAGGGGAAGTGCGAAAGCAAGCCTCCAAGTCCAGGACTATGAACTGCAGTCAGCCATGTGGGAATGCAACGCCCTTAATCACCATGCCACCTGCCAGCCCACCACAATATCTTCTAATCTTACTGTGTGCTAATAAATTCCATAAACTTTATATAAAAATTTGTATGAGTAACTCATTTAGAATAAGTTTCATTGATGTACAAAGGATGATAAAGTACACTTTTCTATTCTGTCCCTTCTTCACTTAACCTAATCATCAGTTAAGAATTAATTTTGTATTTATAGTATAGTTTTGTTTTACTGGCATTGTATTATTTTTAGAACTCTTAATATCTTATCAATAAATGAAATGAATTGGAGGAATGTCTTAAAAATGTTTTCTGCTCAAAATGGATTTGCATTATGTTTAGAAACATTTTGTAAATACTTCTTAAACTATCACATAATTATAATTCATGGAAAAAGAATACAGAGAATAATACGGCTATAGTAGAGGGAATTGTTGTGGGGCTAATTTTAAAAAACTTCTGCTTTGGGAAAAAAAAAAGAAAAACTC
>NW_006203593.1:578318-580111 GCF_000334495.1 Tupaia belangeri chinensis | reverse complement strand
AATAATAAATAAATTAAATAACTCATTCTTAAAAAAGAAGATGTCCTTGGGACCCGCAGATGGCATGGTTGTTAAGGTGCTAGACACTTCCACATGACTGACCATAGTTCAAATCCTGGAGTTGGTGGCTTGCTTTCTCACTTTCCCTCTCTCTCTCTCTCTCTTTGGCTCTCCCTGGTCAAAATAACTTATTTTCTGTTCTTCTAATGAAATAGACTTGAATAAGAGCCTTATATATAAGTTATAGACATAGATCCATCGTGAATACTTTTTGTTTGTATTTCATTCATTTAGCTATAAGGTACATGGAGATTCTTCTAGCTTGTCTCAGCATTTAGTAATAGCTAAAACTATGTCCCTTGCTACTACTTAGCAATACCTTTCATCTGTATTTGTGTATTACACTTTGGCTAGTCTAGCATACTCATTTAAGCAACACTCTAATATATATCCATATCACTGAACTTACTTAATTTCACTGGAGATTTCATTCTCTAAATGAATCAATTCTCCTATATCTGGTGACATAGCTTATTTCTGTTGGCTTGACATGTGACAACGCTTCCAGTCTACATGCCTATAATATAGCATTACTAGTTTATAAATATCAGCATTATAAACCTTACATTAATTTTTTCATTTCTAATATTTAATAAAATATTAACAGCTTATTAAATATCAAGGGGGGTTTGCATAAATTCATTTCTGAGTTAGAATTTCTGTTTTTTTTTTTCTTAGATTTTTTGCTATCCGGAGTGTGTGCTCACCAGAGAGACAGAGACAGAGAGATAGAAAGCAAGAAATCACCCCCAAGGGGGATGGCCACACTGCAATCCCTTGTGCTTCGTTCTCTATTTTTGGCATGCACCTGGCATGAGTTTTAAGTCTCTGAGTCTGGGACTCAAACTGCAGTCGACTACACAGGGAGTCCAGTGATATAACCATTACACCATCTGCTGGTCCCAGAATTTCTGTTTTACTTATTTCTGTAGGTAGCAAATATTAAACAAAAATTCTGCAATACAATGATCAACATGACAACACTATTCTTGAAAGTGTGATAGTAAATATAGCCTACAAATTAGTAAAATGTATAAATCATGGATAATTCATAGCATACATATTGTTAGACCATTTTTCAACTCAAATGACATAAGGAAGTTAACCAAAAATAAGTGAGAGAAGTTAAAGCCCAGAGGCAGTGAATACAGACATCATAGCTTTTCTCATTTTGTAACCTCATGAACCAAATGTGTGGGGATAAATAGGACCACGGAGAATAAATTTCTATGTCTTGGACTCTTATAGAAAGGGATTCCACCATATAGTCTCCTCATAATTCATGTAGCGTAAGTACCAATAAATGTGGCCTCATAATAAGAACAGTAATAAATGGAACAAGAAAACTACCCACTATGTGTGCAAGTTAGGAAAGATATAATATATAATAAATTTATATCTCAGCTACTCCAATCTTGGAGATATTAAGTATAGATTAAAAGTTACTGTGTACAAAGTATTAAAAAGAATGCATATTTTTAAATTAAAAAAGACAAAAATTTAGAATATGATTGCATTTTTAATTAGATTTAGAAAAATTAAGTACTGTTTCTGGTAATTACAAATATTTCTTTTGGGAAAAAAAGAAAGAAAACAGTTAAGAAACATATAATGAAAATTATTTGTTAAAGGGAATAAGTATAGTAATATCTTTGAGTCAATATATATTGTATTCTTGATGGGAAAGTTCATTTTGTATATATGAGATACAGTGAATAAATTTAAAATAAATT
>NW_006203593.1:565495-577357 GCF_000334495.1 Tupaia belangeri chinensis | reverse complement strand
CAAAAATAAATAAATAAATAAATAAATAAATAAAACACTTGTTAACAAATGTGTTGCTGCAGGAAAATTCAATTTCAAAATTTTTAAATATCATTATTGTACCATTCCCTTCTACTACATAGCATGTTTTTTGCTTTTGCTTTTTTAAAAAAGAACATTGGATCTATAGCATACATCAACTGTTCTGTGTACAAACCTTTTGGGCCTGGGCTTGTTAACACTGAGGAATCATTTCTCCCAATTTTGATAACTTGTTGGACAGTTGGTTTTGGTATTATCTTGGGTCCAGCAATAGTTTAGAAACAGTACAAATAAGAGCCACAAGTAAATATAGAGAGGCAAAAGAATTTCTGATAATCGAAAAGAAATAGTTCTGTCCCCTCTCCTATAGATCACATTCCCAAACACAGTTGTTTATATAGGGAATTACTAATTTAACCTTTTTTTTCCCCTTTTTTTATCCTTTGGAATGCACATCCTTAGATGTACACTATAAGACATAGTAATGGCATCTACTGTGTGGCAAGAGATTAGAATGGCATATTAATTTTACTGGACTAGGTGAATTTTTTTCTTTAAGAATTATTTAACTTTATTTACTATTATTTTTAAAGTTTCTACAGGGAACATGAGCTCACCAGAGAGAGAGACAGAGACTGAGAGATGAAGCGAGAAAGCCAGTTGGCCATGTGGGAGTCCAGAGCCTTAGTCACCACACCATTTGACAAATAAGACTGAAACAAATTATTGTTTTCTGAATGGTCATGGTTTAATATTGATCCAATATCACTCAGCTAGTTCCCCTGACTAGGTTTTATAATGAAAAAGATATTGAATGATTATAGTAGAAGATTAATGGTAGGCATCCCTTTCCCTGCCCAAACTCCAGAGATATAGGTGCTTCTCAAGAGGTGCCATAGGATCACGTTGGCAAATATTCTCACCTTCCAATGTTTAAAGAAAAGTTAATAATTCTACTTTTAAAATGAAACTTCCTATTGGGTCATCAGAAAAGTCATGAAGCCTTTTTGTATAGAAAAACATAGAAAGGTATATCATGATTTTTCCAACAACTCAATATTTTGAAGTTGACAGCAAACTGCAAAATGTAATCACATGTTGAAGTTAAATCTGGGTGACAAGGGCTGGCAGATGACATGGTGATCAAGGCTCTGAACTCTCACATGGCAGACCACAGTTCGAGTCCTGGACCGCAGTTTGCTTTCTCACTTTCCCACTCTCAATCCATGTCTCTCTTTGGTCAAATTTATGGAGAATAATAATAAATAACATTTAATAAATATTTCTTTTAAAAATTCTGAATGACCAAAGATAAATATATGCATTCAGGCTGTATTTCATAGATCATCTCTTTATTGTGTTTGCTCTGTCTTCCCTCCATTCTCTTACATGTGACCTCCTATAATTAATGAATTGACTCAATATTTAATTTTATTTCATCATTTCAGATGACTCTGAACTAAGACTCAACTCACAGTTATATGGTTATATTTGAGTAAAGTACAAGTTTCATAGAGGTATCCACACACACTAAGTGTATATGCTATGGTATGACAATTATAAAGTTATCACATAATTACCTTAGATACTATATCATTAATGAATAAATGATGAATATAGAAGACAAAGAGTTATCATTAGACCATTTAGTCCACATTTTACTTTTTCTTTTTCAGTCTTCCTAACTAGGGATTTTTTTCACAAGCTTTTACATACACTCAGTCTAAATTAGTAATAAATACTTTGCATTTTGCTGGGATGCCCTTGCTAAATTCCTTACTATTATGTAGTCACTTTAAGAAGCTATTCAAGAAACTCTACTTTGAGTTCAGGGACTAGGGCCACCTCTTCCTTATCCATCGCCATTGGAAAAAGACCTAGCAAAGTTATAAATTGCAACTTTTACTTTTTGCTATAAAATTGTAGAATTTATTTTTGACAAATAAAGACTGAAACAAATCATTGTTTTCTGAATGGCCATGGTATAATATTGATCCATTGTCACTCAGCTACGTATTTTCCTAATTAACTCTAAAACTTCATTTTTTTTTTCCTCAGGATATGCCTTTCTGGTTCTGGTGGTTCTATCGCTGAGTTCTTGGTATGCAGACTGCCAGACACACTCTTCAGCGTCCACTTTTACGTGCTCTATGAACCTTTACTTTGACACTGGAGGACATTGAGATGCCAGTTCCTTTATACAATCCATCATTTGTTTGTGGGACCAGCAGATAGTGTAATGGTTACATCTGGACTTCCATGTAGTCAACATTGATTCAAGCCCCAGACCAAGAGGTTTAAACCTCACTCTGGACACATGAGTGCATGTGTCCATAATGCTGGGAACAGTTATGGAGGAGGAAAAATCTCTCTCTAAAAATAATAATATGTTTACCTGCTTAAATTGCCATTAGATCTTTTGCTTGAGGGCAATGGCCATGTTTGGTCCACTGTCGTATTTATATACCTTACCCAACTATTGACTTATTACTGGTTTTCAATAAATAGTTGAGGAATGAGTGAATAAATAGCAATTTCTCTGTTCTCTTTTTAAAAATATAGACAGAGCCAGCAGGTGGTGTAGGGGCTAAGGTGCAGGACACCCACATGACTGACCATAGTTCTAGTTCTGTACCTGGCAGCTTAAAACTCATGCCAGGTGTGTGCACATGTGCCTAAAATTCTGAAAGGAGAATGGAGGAGAAGGATTTCTCACTTTCTTTCTGTCTCCCACTATCTGACAAGTGTAAACATCCTATAGCAAAAAATCTCTCTCTTTGAAAGAAAGAAAGAGAGAGAAAGAAAGAAGTGAAAGAAATAAAGAAAGAAAAAGAAATTTCAGTGCTCCACATTAAAACATAGAGTTATTGACTCCAGAAGGCAGGGTAGTGGTTAAGGTGCTGGATTCCCATATGGCCAACTGCAGTTAGAGTCTCAGACATGGCAGTGTGAGAATCACATTGGGCGCATGTGCATGCATGCTTAAAATCCCTAAAAGCTAATTAACTCTAAAACTTCATTTTTTTTTTCCTCAGGATATGCCTTTCTGGTTCTGGTGGTTCTATCGCTGAGTTCTTGGTATGCAGACTGCCAGACACACTCTTCAGCGTCCACTTTTACGTGCTCTATGAACCTTTACTTTGACACTGGAGGACATTGAGATGCCAGTTCCTTTATACAATCCATCATTTGTTTGTGGGACCAGCAGATAGTGTAATGGTTACATCTGGACTTCCATGTAGTCAACATTGATTCAAGCCCCAGACCAAGAGGTTTAAACCTCACTCTGGACACATGAGTGCATGTGTCCATAATGCTGGGAACAGTTATGGAGGAGGAAAAATCTCTCTCTAAAAATAATAATATGTTTACCTGCTTAAATTGCCATTAGATCTTTTGCTTGAGGGCAATGGCCATGTTTGGTCCACTGTCGTATTTATATACCTTACCCAACTATTGACTTATTACTGGTTTTCAATAAATAGTTGAGGAATGAGTGAATAAATAGCAATTTCTCTGTTCTCTTTTTAAAAATATAGACAGAGCCAGCAGGTGGTGTAGGGGCTAAGGTGCAGGACACCCACATGACTGACCATAGTTCTAGTTCTGTACCTGGCAGCTTAAAACTCATGCCAGGTGTGTGCACATGTGCCTAAAATTCTGAAAGGAGAATGGAGGAGAAGGATTTCTCACTTTCTTTCTGTCTCCCACTATCTGACAAGTGTAAACATCCTATAGCAAAAAATCTCTCTCTTTGAAAGAAAGAAAGAGAGAGAAAGAAAGAAGTGAAAGAAATAAAGAAAGAAAAAGAAATTTCAGTGCTCCACATTAAAACATAGAGTTATTGACTCCAGAAGGCAGGGTAGTGGTTAAGGTGCTGGATTCCCATATGGCCAACTGCAGTTAGAGTCTCAGACATGGCAGTGTGAGAATCACATTGGGCGCATGTGCATGCATGCTTAAAATCCCTAAAAGGGATTGGAGGAAAAGGGATTGTGGTATGGTCATCTCCCCTGGTGATGATCTCTCACTTTCCCTCTCTCTGTCTCTCTCTGGTGAGGGCACACACTTTATGACAAAAATCTAAAAAAGAAAAGAAAAACAAGTATTTCTCTTTCATTCAGTATTACAGTCATCAGAACATTAGTAAGAAGAATTTCAGCATTTATTTAGAATATTAATGTGAACACCTTGATACTATCTGACTTATTATCTTTTAAATTCCATTCAGCATGATTTTAATAACACTTTTAATATGTTATATTTGGATTTTTAAAAAATGATATGCACAATAGCATTAATCCAAATATTTGATTAACTATAATACCACATTTCTGTCATTAAAGATAGCAGATAATTTATTATTCTTGTTGTAGTGATATTAATATTCTAGCTAAATGAGTCTATTTAAATCCAACATTAAACTCTCACTCTGGTTGATTAATATCCATGATAATTTTTGATGCTGACTTAATATGCTTCAGTGTACTAAATACTTCTTTCAAAATGTGGGGACGGACCATTTTCCTCTGGGTATATTTATGAAATGAGAATGATATCTGAGGAATCAGTAACTAATAAGCATCCCCCTTCTAGAACTTTTCCTTAGGAATGTATCAGCCACATAATAGAGCCTTAATATTTTCTGTGAGATATTTAATACTGTGGAGCCCTGAGGAGTCATTTTAACAATAGCAAATGTTTCCTTTTTGGGAGAGGGGATGTTCCAGTGACATAATGCGTAATAGGGCATCATGTTTCTAATCTTGAAGAGTTGTGGATAATGAGATAAAAATAAAATAACTGGTAACAGTTTGTTCTGTGTCTGATGCAATAAAGAAGCAATCTAGAGCATTGACTAGCATAGAAACCAGCCCAACAAGAGGGCAAGGGACTTTCTGACTTACAGCCTGGTCAGCCTCGGCCGCTGAATTAATCTGTAATCAGACTCAGCAGATGAAAGGAACTGTGAGTTGATGCTTTGCCTTTCCATTTCTCTTAGAAGCCATTGGTTCCTTTTGGTGACATGCGAGCTGCGTGTAATCTGCAAACTTGAGTCCCGCAGAAAAAGCATTGCCAAATCTGTAATCAGACTCAGCAGATGAAAGGAACTGTGAGTTGCTGCTTTGCCTTTCCATTTCTCTTAGAAGCCATTGGTTCCTCTTGGTGACATGCGAGCTGCGTGTAATCTGCAAAGTAAAATAGTATACGAGCTTGAGTCCCGCAGAAAAGGCATTGCCATGATGGAAGAGAGAGAAGCTGAATAGCGCCATGCTGCTCTAGAATGCATGGTTCTAACTGTCATTGAGGTCCCAGGTTCTGTGAGTCCATGTCACAATACATAGTCAAAAGACAAAATTCTAGTGCTGTCCACTCTCCTAGGACAGATGGCCTTTAGGAAGAAAGCCCAGAAAACCGTTTCACCTCTAGGTGATAGTAACACAGCATCCTCCCCTTTATATCTGTTTGTGTTTAACTTTACATTTGAAGAAAGTCTTAAGAATTTAGAAAATGGGGAGCAGCAGATGACATAATGGTTACATTGCTGGACTCCCACATGACTGACTGCAGTTTGTGTCTAGGGCCCAGTGACTTAAAACTGATACGAAGCGAGCACGTGTGCATGCATGCCCAAAATCTGAAGAGGAGAATGGAGGAGAAGGGATTGCAGTGTGGCCATCCCCTCACCCCAAGGGGTATTTCTAGCTTCCAGTCTCTCTGGTGAGTGCAAAAATTTCTCCCCCGCCAAAAAAAAAAATCAGAAAATGAAGACTTCTAAAGGGGAGAGGCAACTCCATTTTCATCAAAACATTAATTGAAATGGAGTTTTCAGGTCTGTAATATGTCTCTTTTTCTTTCTCTTGTTATTGTCATCTTCTTTTCTGCCTCCCATGGTGACTACTTACTATTCCTGAATTATTTATTTCGCATTTATTAATTAATCTCATTTAATCTCCTAATCAGTTGCATTGTTCATAACATGGACTTGTCCAGTTTAGCAGCTGTGCTAAGGCCAGGGGGAGGCATAACTAAACTGTTTTTGGAACTAGAAATTTTTAATCGTGCTTGTATTTACCACTGAGGCATCTGGATGGGAAGGCTGAACAAAGCTATTGATTTTCTTGCAAGATGTTTGGTGAGGAGACCTTAATCCTAAACCCTATTTCTTGGTTTCTTTCTTTGCTTTAAAGTAATGCTGAAATGAGGGCCAAGTAGTGTAACCTTTACAATATTGATTTCTTTCAGAATAACCAAAGCCAGTATAGAAGGCTGTGCAGTCAGCTGTTAGCTGGAGGTTCTCCAAAGAAGAAAATAAACAAAACAGAGCTTGTAAAAGCCACAAGAGACCCTTCCAAAGAGCTTCAAGAATGCTTCACAACAACTCCAATGAAGAGAACCATATAACATTTTATGATTAAATGTCATAAACGCAAGAAAGAAACTGTACAATTTGTTAAACTTGGAATGAATTAAAATGAATAGCTATTCATAATCTAACAAGGAATGGTGATAGCCATTTATTAAATTCCAAGTTTATAAAAATAATAATTCTTCACATAATTATCTAATTCATTGAAAGAAAAATCTAAACAACGTTGTCAAATTACCCATCAAATGCCAAAGTCTTAGCCAATATGGCCTATAACATGTTATGTCCATAAAGAAAACTTTCTCTTTTTTTTCTTCTACATTCATAGTTATGATCATAGAAAGAGCATTTCCTATTGTGGAACTTAAGTTACACATAATCTATTTCATGCAGTACCTATGTCTGGTACATTGACTAATCTTATATCATTAGTTCAGAGGATTAGAACAATTATCTTGTAGATAAGAGTAGGATATCAAGTCTCCTTTCACATTCTCATTGCTTTGTTTTCTAGTTCCCCTATTTATGTAAAAGTTTTGGTCTTATTTTTTTAACAATCAGGAGTAGGTCAGAATCCATCCTGATTCCATTTGTGTTGTGTTAGAAAATCTGGGTTCCCTTTTTCATAATTACACATCTTTCTAGTAGTTAACAAATCACAGTGAGCCCATCATCATCCAATATGTTTGGCATACATGTATAAAAAAAGAAGTATTTTATACTGTCCTTTATTGGATTCTGCTTTGAGCCCAAGACAATGACTATTGTAGAACTTGGCTGTCATTCTCTATGCAGTCTCTTACTTTCCATTATTGTTCACAGATATAGACTCTGAATAATATCATTGCAACCTCCTTTATTTCAAATTAAAGTGATATGGCCTGGTATTATATACTTTTTCACGTGTAAATATCCTTCTCCTCTACTTCCTTCTGTCAGGATTTGGGGCATATCTGCACTGGGATGTTACTAAGCCACTGGGACCAAAATTTGACTCATACTCAATCACGGGAGAGTCTGGCTGTCCGTGCAAAGTGCTTAACCTCTACATTAAGAGACCAACCCAAGGGAACCAGCAGTTGCATAATGGCTATGTCACTGGACTCCCACGTAGTCGACTGCGGTTTGCATCCCAGACCCGGTGGCTTAAAACTCACACTGTGTGCATGTGCATGCGTGCCCAAGATCCTGAGAGGAGAATGGAGGAGAAGGGATTGCAGCATGACCATCTCCCCTGGGGGGTGATTTCTCGCTTTCTGTCTCTATGTCTCTCTCTGTCTGTCTGGCGAGCGCACGCGCCCTATAGCGAAAAAATCCTCTCCCAAAAAAAGAAAAAAAAAAAAAGAAAGAGATCAACCCAAGTAGAATCTCATCTTAATTGATTATATCCACAATGACTATATTTTTCAAATAAAGTAACATCTGAGTTGTTTTTGGAGGGAGGTTAGGATGTCAACATAGGAAATTTTGGGGAACACAATTCAACTCATAACACCATACCATTATATATCCTTTGTACTTTCTGTGCTTGTGTAGTGATGATAATTTTTGTAATTTACCAAGCCCAGAATCTGTAACAGTGACTACACAGAAAAACTAATGAAAAAAATGTGTATATATATATATATAAAATGTGATGAGAATATATGAAATAGATTTTAATATCACCATTGTACTATCATAAAAATTTAGTTTTAGAAAAAATAATTTCCCCAATGTGACATAGCCAAATAAAAACCCAAGCCATCTAAACCTTGTTTATAGAGAATTTGTGTTGTACATTCAGGTTATAACCTGAATCCTAAAAGTTTATCTCATAGTACCAAGGCCATTTGTGATGCAAACATTCTGGATTTTGTATAGGATAGAAGATTGAAATTAGTTCATTTCATTCTTAATAGATCACTCTAGGTACCAGCAGATGTCATAGTGGTTACATCATTGAACTCTTGCATGGCTGACTGTGGTTTGAGTCCCAGACCCAGTGGCTTGAAATTCATGTTGGGTGCATGTGCACACGTGCCTAAAATCTTGGGAGGAGAATGGAGGATAAGGGATTGTGGCAGGGCCATTGCACATGGGAGGTGACTCCTCACTCTCCCTATCACTCTGTCTCTGTCTCTCTCTCCAGTGAATGTCCGTGCTCTAAAGCAAAGACCTCAAAAGTAAAAAGAAAAGAAAAGTTATTCTATCTAGAGTTGTCTAACCAAGCCACCAAAGTATTGGTGCTTTTTCAAAGACCTGCATTTAAAAGCTTGGATTTTCAGATACTAGGTCCATAACTTACTAGTGTCATTTAGGGGAAAAATAAATCTTCTAGTAATAATGATATCATTGCTTTGCTGTGGAGCAAAATTGCAAATAAATGGTTATGTTTTTACTGTAAAATTTTAGTCTATCAAATTTACTGCTTTCTATTTTGTCAATACTATATTCAAGATCATTGGATGATGTACTTTCAAATGGCAGAAATTGTTTAAGAGAATAAATATAATTAAAGAACTCAATTGACATTTAAGATGTTCTGCCATTGAACTATATGGGAAAAGATAGGAATGTGAACTATTCATTAGATAGTCTATTCAATCCTCACAGCACACTGAGTTACTATTGTTACAGTTATTTTCATCTTATAAATAAGAAAATTTGGGCATGGAGAGTGTAAGTTTTTTGTTTCAAATTGTACACATATCCAAGGCTAGTCTGGGAATTAATTGATCTCACATATTCCTCACTTGAGAGCCAGGACTCCTGTACTTAATCACCTTGCAATAATGTGTTTAATAACATTTTCTCCCATCCTTCAGTCATTTGAATTGCAGTTATTTGCCTTATAAGTATGCAAAAACTCTTAGAGGAACTGGAAACTAATCTGAAAAAATATATCTTATTTTAAAGAGACTAGGAATACTAAAACCAATATACTGTTTTAGAGATAAACTATTCTTGTAGATATTTCACCTTCTAAATGAAAAACAAAAATTAGAATGTAAGTAAGCTGTTTACATGATTAAAGAGTAAGGATTTGAATAAAGTTTTGAATTAAGGCAGTGCTCTGGAGTGCAATATTCCTAGAACAGCAGAAATATCTCTAGACCTACAATAGGTTTCCTCATTACCAGTTTTAGAATTTACAGAAGAACATGTTAGACTGTGGCTTCATTGGCAATAAAATGAGCTTGGTTTTGTTTTCTTTTTTTTTTTTTCTGTTTTGTATTGTTTTCTTGTAAGAGATATTTTTGCTATATTGCACATGCACTTGCCAGAGACAGAGAGGCAGAGACAGAAGCAACAAATCACCCCCCCCCTAGAGGAGATGACCATCCTGTAATCCCTTTCTTTCCTTTCTCCTCTCAGGATCTTGGGCACATACATGCCCAGCGTGAATTTTAAGTTGCTGAGTCTGGGACAAGAAACACCATAAGACATGTGGGATTCTAGTGATGTAACCATTAGGCCATCTGCTGTTCCCTGTTCTTGTTTTCTTAATATTGAAATATAACTCAACTGAAAACATGTCAATTATTTTCCCACACAAGACAAACTCGCAAAACATCTGTAAGAGTTCCAAACACAGATGTTCATGGTATGGTCTTAGTGTTTGTCCTCTCCAATATTCACGTGGAAAACTAATTGCCAGTGCAATGATATTGGTTACTGGGACCTTTAAGAGGTAGATTAAACTATGAAGGTCCTTCCCTCAAGCGTGAGTTTAATGATTTTTGTTTAAAGTTTATTTCTTTTATGAGTGAGAGAGACAGAGAGATCACACCCTCAACAATATCTGGACACTGTGATCCCACCCAAGCTTTGGTCAGACGTGAACCATGGGCAAGTGTCTCGCTGGCATTCTCAGGGAGGTCTTTGGATAGTTAGGTGGAACATTGCCATGTGGGTCAGCCTTTCAGAGCCTTGTGCTTGCCACTGTGCCACTGCCCAGCCCTCTCCTCCCTATTTTTAAGTGAATTTATTTCTGTTATGACAGAGCAAAACAGAGAGAGAAAGAGAACTAGGCACCTCCAGCACAGTCCTCATGCTGCAATCCGCCTTTCAGCGGCAACCAGTCAGGATCACCTACATGTGTGTGCACCTGGTGTGCATAGGCACATCTTGCATATAAACCTGGGAGCTTCCAGTATGACCTCAGCAGTGCAGAGCGTTGCATAACTGCTTTGCCACCACTGCTTTTCAAAGGGACTCTCAGGGGACCAGCAGATGGTATAATGGTAACGTCCCTGGACTCCCAGATATTCGACAGCAATTCGAGCCCGGACCCAGTGGCTTAAGACTCATGTTGGGTGGGGACCAGCAGTTAGCGTAATGGCTATGTCGCTGGACTCCCATGTAGTCGACTGCGGTTCAAGTCCCGGACCCGGTGGCTTAAAACTCACGCCGGGCGCATGTGCATGCGTGGCCAAGATCCCAAGAGAATGGAGGAGAAGGGATTGCGGCATGGCCATCCCCATGGGGGGTGATTTCTCGCTTTCTGTCTTTCTGCCTCTCTCTGTCTGGCAAACACACGCACCCTATAGCAAAAAAACCTCTGCAAAAGAAAAAAAAAAAAGACTCATGTTGGGTGTATGTATGTGAATACCCCAAATCACGAGAGGAGAATGGAGAAGGGAGTTCAGCGTGCCCATCATTTCTCGCTTTCTGCCTCTCTGTCTCTTTGACAGGTGCACATGCCTTATAGCAAAAATCTCTCTCTCTAAAAAAAGGGGGCCTCTCAGAAGTTATTTCTCCCTTTCCCCCCTTCTCTTTCTCTCTTACCTATTGCTATGCAATGGTTCAACAAGAAGGGCCCCACAAGGTGCTGTCATCTTAATTTTGGCCTTTCCTGCTTCTAGAACTACGAGCCAATGAATATCATTTTTGTTATATATAACCCAGTGTTGGATAGTCTATTGTAACACTGCAGAATGTACCAAGGTATTCCACAAGTCAAGAAAATAAAAGTCAAAGAAAGCTACCTTTTTTTTTTTAAAAAAACAAAAAAGGTATTTTTGCCATAGGGCACATGCATTCACTGGAGAGACAGAGACAGAAAGCGAGAATAGCTGGGGCAGTGGCCACGCTGTAATCCCTTCTCCTCCATTCTCCTCTTTGCATCTTGGGCATGCATGCATACATACCCAGAGTGAGTTTCAAGCCACTGAATCTGGGACTCGAACCACTATCAGCTATGTGAGAGTACAGTGCCTTAAACACTACACCACCTGCTAGCCCCAAGGAAAGCTACTTTTTTTCATATCTTTTTCGTTGTCACATTAGAAAGAGAGAGATACGCAGAATGGATTATACCTGCATTGTAAGGATGACATGCAAGTGTGATGACAATGCAGTCAATGTACCTTCAGCCCTAGCTTTTAGAGCTACAATAAGGTCTGGTAGGGACTGTGGAAAACTGAAAGGTTCGTGGGTAGGTGTAAATTAGGCAAACACTAACCATCATTGTAGCTGCTGACCCTGGA
>NW_006203593.1:550985-565331 GCF_000334495.1 Tupaia belangeri chinensis | reverse complement strand
TGCTGAACCTGGAATTGCCGAAGTGTCTGGCATTCCACGATCATCTGGGAAATCTGATTTTTATATGAATTCTTCCAAATTTTAAATGTTGGCAGAAAACAGTTATGTGCCAAACAAAATAAATCTACAGGCTAAATCTGTCCTTTAGATCACCCGCATGTGAGTTCTGAAACATTGGCTATGCCTTCCAACAGTCTGTCAGCTGTTGTTTAGAATGGAAGAGGAAATTTTGAAATGACATCAATCAAAGTCCTATTTATGATTCAGTTGTCAAAGCTAGCCATTTATTTGTTTAATCTTAGATATTCTGATATGATCACCAAGCCATCTTTATCTCCCTCCTGGATTCCTGCCTTCCCTTTCCTGCTGCTCTGTCATTTTGCATGGGCCCCTTCTGTCTGTTCCACACGGAGCAGCCACGGTGAGCCTGTCTCAGCATAAGGCAGGGCACGTCAATCTTCTGTCTAAAGCTGCTAATGGGTTCCCACTTGTAGTAAAGCCCAAACCTTGCAAGTCCCCAGGTGACTTGCCCCCATTAACTTGCTAATCATGATCATGGCTTCTGCAGATGGCTTTCACCCTCCTTTCCTCTTCACCTCCAACTCCTTGGCCTCCTTAAAGACTCTTCAACACCCCGGGCAAGTTTTCCTTGCTATTTTATCTGCCTGGATGTCTCTTTTCACTTATATCTGCATGGCAAGTTTTCTCATTTCTCTCAGGTGCTTATTCAAAAGTTACTCTCTGAAGACTTCTTCCCATTTCTTGACGGCATGCAATCAAGAAGCAGCCTCTACTGCCTTAACCTTCTGAGAATTTCTAGCACAAGTACGAGAAGCCTAGAAACCCTCCATATCTCCCATTCTCCCCTGTGCAATGCCCCATAGTTACACTGGAGGGTATGAAGGGACTTTGAAAAGTTCCTGGAAAAATTGAACTAAAGGCAATTTTATTTTGGTTTAAAAATTTTTTTGAAAGCCAATCTTGTCGGTTTGTT
Organism: Tupaia belangeri chinensis; assembly: GCF_000334495.1. Classification (NCBI taxonomy): domain Eukaryota; kingdom Metazoa; phylum Chordata; class Mammalia; order Scandentia; family Tupaiidae; genus Tupaia; species Tupaia belangeri. The sequence continues at coordinate 564,337 of NW_006203593.1, read as the reverse complement.
TAATTGCCAGAGGGCACATGTACACTCCAGGCCTTTTCTGTCTCCCTTATCTAAAATTTAAGCCCTTTAACCCTGATTCTTGCATGATTGATCGATTGATTGATTTTTCTCTCTGTATTCTAACACATACACCATGGGTCATGGTGTTCATCACCATCCTGACCTCCTTTAACATCGAGTTATGATTTTCAAAAAATAACCACAATTTTTATTCAAATGGACTATTTTTCTAGCCCATAATAAAATTGAGAACATAATATGAACTGAAATTGAAAAAAAAATCAGCATATAGTGTGAGTCAAGTCAATGCTTTTTATGACTTATTTTATTAAAGTGATAGAGAGTAGTGAATCAAACTTAATTAATAATTACAAGACTATCTCTTTTCAAATATTTTAAGTTTCCAGAAAATCTTTTGCAAATCTTGGCTATAGATTAATGTAAGTTATGAATTACTAAGTATATAACTTATCAGAAAAAGACAGGTTAAATGTTGAGGTTAGCTAGCCAAGGGGATATTTTTATATTTTTAAAACCACAAATACATTTTCCACAATACAAGATCTTTACTCAGATACCACTTTTTTGCTATTGCATGCCAGATAATACTAATTGCACCTATACTTGCCAGAAATAGAGAGAAGGCATTCTCATCGTGGTTCATGGACATTAGTGTTTTGTTCTGCATTTCTTCATTTTTCCTGGATTTGGGGCATGCACTCTCACACACTTAGCATGTTTTTCCAACTTCTGAGGCCAGGATTTCAATAATAGGTCATGTGAGATGCAGCTACGAGGGGGCTTCATCTGGTAGACCAGCAGGCTGACTCTAAACATCCAGCCTTCTGCTTTCCTCTTTTTCACTTGATTTTGCTAAACATTTGCTTGTTTGCTCTTATCATTCTCCACTACAAATGTAAGCTATACAAGGGCAGAAATTTTCACCTAGACATTTTTAAATGTCCGTAACTGTACATTTACACACATAAATACCCATTTACAGTAGCTCCACATAAGAAATTATATGGAAGTATAAAACAAATGGGTTATTTTATCTTATCCATGTTCTTCTAATTAAAAACTATAACCATTTTTTAAAATTTCAATGAATTCTTAGCACATATGACTGTAAAATAGTTGGAGAAGTGTTTAGATAAAGTACATGTAAAAAGAGTTACAATTTTTACAAACACTTAAATTTCTGAGTTCTTAGGAAGTATTTCTAATCTAAGTGGGAACTCTGGTCACTGATGTAAAACTATAATTCCATTACAAACAAAAATATCTGAACTATCTGGGAATTTTATGTTGCAACCAAAAATTATTCACAAATTCAGTTGTGCATTATGTCTGTCAGACTGAGTTAGGTGACCTGGTATCTAACAAATGAAACTTCCAGCAGCTAAACACTTAAACAATTTAGAAGTTTATTTTTATTTATGCTACATATCAAGTGTAGGTCTGGAGGGGCAAAGAGTCTTTTCTCATGCAGTTTCTCAGGGTCATGAAATGAGAGAGGGCCCATTTCAACATATGCTTTCACAATCAACTAGACAGGTTGGAGGCAATGTGGCAAAGTACAATTAATTTTGAATTTTCTGTGCAGAATTGACACTCATGTTTCACCAACCGTGGCAAATGATAGAGACATGCCTAACTTCAAAGTGGATGTAGAAATGTGCTTATAGCCTGTACATGAATGGAAGAGGACAAAAATTAAGAGTACTGAAATATATGAATATAAATGTACAGCACTAATGACTATGGGCATTTAAAATGTGATATGAAACTTCTGCTGTAGATAAAACCTATAAAAATGAAGTTACGAACTTATCTCAAAAATGACTCAACTTTTGGTAGCTCCTTGAAAAATTCACATATGAAATATGACAAAACATGTCAGTAAGGGGACCAGCAGCTAGCATAATGGCTATGTTGTTGGATTCCCATGTAGTCGACTGCAGTTCAAGACCCGGACCTGGCGGCTTAAACTCACGCGGGACGCGTGTGCGTGCATGCCCAAGATCCTGAGAGGAGAATGGAGAAGGGATTGTGGTGTGGCCATCTCCCCTGGGGGGGGGGGTGATTTCTCACTTTCTGTCTCTCTCTCTATTTCTGGCGAGCACATGCGCCCTATAGCAATAAACCTCTCCAAAAATGGAAAGAAAAAAAAAAAAACATGTCGGTAGGCAATAATAATAATAAATTGAGTTTTATTGGGTTTCCTGCAGTGAGAGTATGAAGGGTCTTCAAAAACTTGGTAGAAAGAAGTGTTATGGAAAAACTAGGTTGTCGCGATAGTAACGGAGTAAAGCAATCTACAATGAGAACTGAGTCCCACGTAACTGTTCATCACTCAGATTCTGTCCCTGTGACATGAAAAACACATTGAGCACTTGTGCATACATGCCCAGACTCCTGATGGAAAGGAGAAATGAAGGAAGAGGGATTGCAGTGTAACTGCGCACTGTGAGGCATACTTTCTCTCTCTCTCTCTTTCTCTGGTGAGCACATATACCCTTTGACAATTAAAAGACAAAATTATGAGGAACAGCTGATGGCATAATGGTGACTTAACTGGACTTCCATATGGCCAACGTGGTTCAAGTCCTAGACCTAGTGGCTTCAAACTCACACCAGGCACATGGGCTTGTGTGCCCAAAATTTTGAGAGGAGAATGGAGGAAAAGGGATTGTGGTGTGGCCATCCCCACTCAGAGGGTATTTTCTAACTTTCTGCTTCTCTCTCTCTTTGTCTCTCTGTCTCTCTGGCAAATACACAAGCCCTATAGCAAAAATCTCTCTAAAAAGTTATACATGGATTTTGATATTTTTACACCAAATAAAATTGTCTTTTTAAAAAAATTTTCTAGGAGATTCTTGAAATCCCTTTGTACACTTCAGAGCAAAGATAGGCCATGCCATGGGAGAGAATGAGAGATTTGGAATGGTTTCTAGACTTCTAATAAGATCTGTACTTAGGCAAGAAATTCTCAGATTAAGGCCATGGGTGCTACTTGAATACATGCTGTCAAGAAGTGGGAGGAATTCTGACATTGGGTGCCTTGATAATTTTCACCTAGAATGTGGGAGGTCTGAGGCAATCCTAGAGTTGTCATTGCTGGAGAAGTGGCAGCCATTTCTGCTGGCAGTGTGTCTGCAAAATTGCCTTGCCTATGTCATGGTTTGGACCAGCCTGCAGACTGGTCTTACTGGAGCACTTGTATTTTGTGAGCATTATTGATGTGTGGTTGGGGACAATGTATCCTGTCGACAAGCAGTCATTTATGCTCTTCTCAGAATTTAATAGCTTGGAATTTATTATTTTTAAGAAAATTCTGTCAAGAAGATTACATTTATTTTAGCATGATGCTAATAGGCTTCAGTGTGCAGATGTCTAAGGTTTGGTGTCTTCAGTTCATTGCTTAGGCTAATGATGATTAATGAAAAGAAAATACAGATTTGGAGTGGATAAATGAAGACTAGTAAAAAAAAAAATGCACTGTCCTAAGAATTGAGGACAGCTCTGGACTGGCTAAAAAAGAATTATACAATCTTAACAAGTACATTAATTTTCTCTGCAGTTCTGTACTGTAAAATTAATGTTAGTGATTAATTTTATAACGCATATTTAGAATCCAATGACCATTGCCATTTTTAAAAATGTAGAAAAAGTTTTCTCTATATGAAAGTTATTATTGGCATTTCATGCCTGCTTTACTGATTTACTTAAGCAATTTGCTAATATTTTAGTTAAAAAATTAGTATTTCAAAATATTGCATATTTAACATTTTTAAGCAAATTCTCTTAAAGAAGATCAATAACAAATCTCTCATGTCAGAAGTGTTGTCTTGTTTTAAATAACAGCAATGTTTAACAACTTTTTCTGAATACTTTTGTTATTGTTGTTGTTGTTTTAGGTTTTTGCCATGGTGAGAGAGACAGAGAGGGAAAGTGAAAAGTCATTCCCTAGAGGGGATTGTAACACCACAATCCTTTCTCCTCTTGAGATTTTGGGCATAAATGCTTACATGCAACATGTGACTCTTCAGCCATTGAGTTGAAAACTCAAACCATGGTCAGCCATGTGGGAGTCCAGCACCTTACCTACCATGTCATTTGCTGACCCCAAACGATATTTTCTAAATTTTTAAGCTTTTCTTTTTTGGGAGATTATCCTGATTCAGCCCAAGTAACTTGTATGTGTCCAAAAATTCATACATCTCATGTAAGTTTTCTAGTTTATTGGCATGTAGTCACTTGTAGTATTCTCTCATAATTTTTGGTATTTCTGATATGTCAGTTGTATTATTACCAGTTTCATTACTGGTTTTATCAATCTTGTTCCTTTCTCTTTCTTTCCTTGGTTAGTCTAGCTAATGGTTTAATTAGGTTTATCAATTTTTTATATATTCTCAAAAACCAGCTTTTTGCATGACTTTTATAGTTCTTTAATCTATTTCATTTATTTCAGCGCTAATTTTTTCCCTAAAATGATTTCTCTGACTGATAACTGTCTCCATATCTACTAAAAACTAGATCAACTTCAAGAATATGTGCAACAAAATTGTAATATTTCATGCTTGAATACAACAGAATTTACCAAAAAGGATGAAGAAAGTCTATCTATATTAAACTTGCTAGGAAATGGTTACAATCTCACACTAAACATGTATTAATAGAACAATATCTGATACCGTAGTCTTTAATTACAATGAAAAGAAGATGCAGGACCAGCAGTTGGCATAATAGCTATGTCGTTGGACTCCCATGAGTTGACCACAGTTCGAGTCCTGGACCCAGGGGCTTAAACTCATGCTGAGCGTGTGTGCATGCATGCCCAAGATCTCGAGAGGAGAGTGAAGGAGAAGGGGTTGTGGCATTACCATCCCCCCTGAGGAGTGATTTCTTCCTTTCTGTTTCTCTGTCTCTCTCTGTCTTTCTGGCGAGCCATGTGCCCTATAGCAAAAATAAATAAATAGATAAATAAATAAAAATTTTAAAGAAGATATTTGGCAGCCAAGTGAATGAAGCTACCATTTTATGACATGGATAGATAGAGGGAGTAGCTTCAAAGCTTAATGAAAAATATCTATTTGCATAATAAATGCATGATAATAAGCCACAAAATTGACATGTAGAGTGAGCAATTTGATATACAACTGAGCAACTCAGTCAAAATATAACTTTAAGACATTTATGTTGATGATTTGTTGTTGGAATAGTAAGGGACCATGTAAAGAGAAGACCAGGTACCGAGCCATTTAATATTGAGAACTATGTTTCTATAGAATTGACCACATACAGAAAAAGGAGAAAAACATAAAGGGACACATGCAAATAAACAGAAAGAAAACATAGATGTCCTGGAAAATTAAATAAATGACATAAACTGTGAAAAAAATATATAAAACATATATCTTTAAGGTTTTTGTCATAGTGCACATGTGCTCACTAGAGAGAGACAGTGAGAGGGAAAAAGAGAAATCATCCCCCAAGGGGGATGGCCACACTACAGTCCTTTCTGCTCTATTCTCCTCCTGAGACTTTGGGCATGCACACTTGTGCGGCCAACAAGAGTTTCAAGCTGGCAGGTCCAGGACTTGAACCATGGTTGGCCGTGTGGGAGTTCAGAACCTTAACCACCATGCCACCTGATGACCTCTGATATAAGAGATATTTACATTCACACCCTGCTACAAAACTCAAGAACTCTATACAATAAAAAAATAAGCTAAGACAAATTTATGTGATGATGGTTTGAACCAGGAAAACCAAGGGAATACATTAAGGTGAAATAACACAATTGGATACCATAAAGTGGAAATGAAGCAGGAAAGACAGAATCAATAGTATAGCAAGATAGGGCAGTTCCATGAGGACCGGCTTGAGAAAATCATGTAATGTGAAAGAAAAAAGCAACGTATCATAGCTAGTTATATAAAGAATGCAGTAACATAGATCTCAAATAAAGATCCTCTGATTTTTCTGAAAAATATACTAAAGACAAGAATAAAATAGTTTTTAAAATTTCAGTGAAGTAAAGGCTACACACAAACCTTTATTTTTTATTTATTTTTTAAAACATGTTCTTGCCACAGATTGCAAGCATTTGCCAAAGAGAGAGAGAGAGGGGGGAAATAAGAAATCACCTCCCATGGAGGATTGCCATGCTACAATCCCTCTTCCATTCTCTTTCCAGATTTTGGGAATGCATGTACATGCACTCAGTGTATTTTTCAAGCCATCAGGTCCAGGCCTCGAACCACACAGCCAGTCATGTGAAATCTAGCTGCCTTAACTACCACTCCACCAGCTGTTCCCGAACACGAATCTTTTATTTTAAAAAAAGTGCATTTCAAACAAAAAATGGCAGAAATTTTATGATAGCAGTTGATATTCGTGATCTTAATTTTCTATTCCATGTGGTGTTCACAGCTTTGCTAATGTGCCTTGGTAGTTCTTTGTTACAGGTGAAATGTACTTCCCTATGTCCTGATGATGGACTTTATCATGTGAATTGCTTTGAGCATAAGCCCATATGAGAAAAGGCAATGTACAACCTCTACTCCTAGGCCTAAAAGGCAAAAATTCTCAACTGGTTTGCTTTTGCTTTTGCTTTGAGAAGGCCACTTCCACCCTTATTTGACAAAAATTCTCAACTGGTTTGCTTTTGCTTTGAGAAGGCCACTGTTGGTAGTTATTTGATTGGGCTTTGTCTTCAGGATCATGTTAGTAAAGCCATGTCCCATCTCTTGTTATAATTCTTAAAAAAAATATTTTAGGATCTCGATCCCACTTTAAAATATCCATAAAAATCTCCAATCTTATCTACAACTGATCTGGGTGCCATGTTTTGGCTCCTGTTGAGGAGAAAGTATGCTCAGGATTAATTTTTCAGTGAAAAATGTATAATTAAACTAACCAAGATGTCTATGATGTTGGCTATTGTTTCTACTCATTGTTGACCTGCTTCAGTAGGACACAAATGAGATTAAATTTTTCCTCTCAAATTGATGTAGATGTGGACACTGTATTCAACTCTCTGTTATCTGTTCTGTTTGTAAGATGGGTTATCCACTTGTAAACTACTGATTTCTTTGGCGCATTGTTCCCATAAACGTTTTGTAAAGTATTAGTGATTTTACTATTCTTGCATCCCAGCAATCTCACAAATAAACTGTTTGTTCTCACTTTAATTAGCAGAATTCATGCTGATTTTACAGAAGCTCTTTCTTTTTTAGAGGTTTTTTGCCATAGGGTGTGTGCACTTACCAGAGAGAGAGAGAGAGAGACAGTGTGAGGGAGAAAGCGAGAAATATCCCCCCCAAGGGGGATGGCCACACTGCAATCCCTTCTCCTCCATTCTCCTCTTGGGATTTTGGCCATGCATATACATGTGCACGGTGTGATTTTCAAGCCATCAGGCCTGGGACTCATACCATGGTTGTCCATGTGGGAGACCAGTGATATAAACATTATACCATCTGCTGTCCCCAACAGGAACTCTTTGGATCAGATATCTTTCATAGTGTCTCAAAAAAGATCCTGCTCAGGCATACTATAACATGTTAGGAGGGTTTTATTTTGAAACCTCCCCCAAATTTAAACCCAGGCATAGTGTTTTCATAGTATGTTTTCCATAAATATTTTGAAAATCTCTCATACTAGGTGACTTAAATGCTTATTTTTAAGAAAACAGCTAGTGAACTTCAAAAAATTTAAATAGAATCACTTCATCTCTTTTTTTTTTTTTTCAGAACACTGCAGTGATTTTTATTGTACTTAGATTAAAATCTAAACTCCTTTCCCCTAAATAATCTGGCCCAAAGCTATATCTGGGCTCTCCTGTAAAATTTTCCCCAGCAAGTCTCCCCCTAGTCTGCCTCCTTACTGTTCTCCCAAAAGCAAATGATTTTTCCAGCCCCAGAATCTTTACAATTTCCTCTGCGTAGGCACTCTTCTTTCTGATTTTAAGTTGTTTGTACCCAGATGCCTGTACTAACTACTCTTCCAAAAATCAGTCTTTATATCCTCTACATAGTTATTTGGGTGTATCTTATATTTTTATGTATTTGTTCACAACATTTCAAACATGATTAAACTCTATTAGGGTTATAATTTTGGTTGCTTGCTCACAGCTGTATACCCAGCATCTAAAAATATATTTGAATGGAAAGTAATTCAATAGATAATTACTAAATATTTGTAACTCATTGATTAACAAATGTTACAAGTGAAATGAACATCAAATATTTTTAGTGGAAAAACATATCCCTAACAAGTTTCTCTTTGGAAACACACCATCCACCTACAGTTTCCAAATAAAATCTAGTTTTTATAACTCTCCAACTACTGAAAAATGAACAGAAACAAAAACCATAAAAATCAGAATATATCAGAAAATATTGATTGTTGAATCTACTTAGCACACACAACTTTGTTCATTTCACTGTGATAATTATGAATGTGAAGTTAGGTTGCAACACAATAATTTCACTATCTAATACAAAATTTATCATGATTTATGTACAAACATAAAAAATGTGTTTTGACAAGGATGGCACAAGATATGCAATAAGCAATTATTAGTTTGTTTTTTATAAAGGGAGTCAGTACTTTCTACTTTATTATTGAGGTTGATAAATCAGAAATACAGATTGAGAATGTAAACATGTAAAGAACATTCTAATAAAATAGAAAGCACTCTATAATTTTTAGATTATTGGAAGGAAACATAAGTAAAACTATAACACAGACCATAAAGCACATGCTAGAAAACAAAGGCAGTTACCAGAAACATTAAAAAAAAACAGAAAACCAAATAAGACAACAGAATAAAACCAAAAATGATATGCCAAATCAATATTTACAAATGTCATAAACTCACAATCAGAGTTATAAAATTAAATCCAACTATAACTTGTATAGGATTGTAAAATTTAACTGCAGATTGTTTACAAAGAATCACACCTTAAGTCAAGCGATTGAAAAAATACTTGAATCTAAAAGAATGAGAGAGTTACAGAGAAAAAATGCAAAAAGAGAACAGTTGCCATGTTAGAAAGTAAATGAGATTCAGAGGGAAAAATGAAAAGTAGTAAAGTATATAAGACAAAAAGAAAAAGAAAAAAAAAAAGCTAGAAATAACAGGGCCAAAAAGTGATTTTATTGTCTTTCATTGTCCAAGCAAATAAAAAAAGAAATATCAAGTTCTCAATACACATATTTCTATTTAAATTTAGACAATAGCAAAGACAAAGAACACCTCTGTAAACTTCAAAATTAGTTGTACCACCAGCAATTAAGCAAAAATAATGGGGAAAACATACAAAGCTATAGGAAGAAGGATTGGGGAGTCATAAGCGAGTTCTCCAAAAAGTTCACAGAAATGTGTATTATGAAAAAAGCTATGTATGGATTTCAAAAAGTGCTTGTGCCAGAGGCCAGCAGGTGATGTGGTGGTTTAGGTACTGGACTCCTACATGGCTGTCCACAGTGTCAGTCCCAGACGTGTGGCTTGCTTTCTCCCTTTCCCTTTCTCTGATGAGCTTGTGTGCTCTGTAATGAATTTAAAAAATGATAGTAATTAATTAGTTAATTGTTTAAAAAAAATTCTTCTGTGCCAAAATAAACTCATACTTGAATAACATTTGTCTTCAAGTTTTAGAGGTCCCTCTGTAGAGTAAAGCAGACACATAGGTGTGAATAGGTATTCGCAAATAGCTAGGGCTGACTCTGTGGTGCAGTCATGCTCTGCGGAGGAGAATGCAGATCACACAAGTGACCACGGTTGAAATTCCTGCCCTGGTCAGCCCAAAACAGTCTGGGCGTGCATGCACTTGCCCAAGAGCCAATATACCACCGGAGGACTGGAGGAAGGAACTTGATGTGACCAGATCCTGTGGAGACTATTTCTCTCTCTTTTTCATTCTAATACCTGCCTGTTCTCTAATGTGGGGAAAAATGTTTAAGAAATATATATATATACATATATATATATATACGCACATGCGCCCGGCGTGAGTTTTAAGCCACCAGTTCCGGGACACGAACCGCGGTCGACTACGTGGGAGTCCAGCGACATAGCCATTACGCTAACTGCTGGTTCCCAAGAAATATATTTAAGAGGCTTGGAGGTAGCATGGTGATTTGAGCACTGGACTCTCAGATGGCTGACCGTGGTTCGAGTCCTAGACCTGGGGCCTTGCTTTCTCACTTGCTTTTCACTTTCCCTCTCTCTCTAGTCAAATTAAAATAATAATGATGATAAATAATATTTAATAATTTTTAAAAATATATATATATTTAAGAGGTCAGACAGGTGGCATGGTGGTTAAGGTGCTTGACTCCCTTATGGCTAACCGCAGTTTAAGTCCCTAACCTGGTGACTTGAAAATCATGCTAGGTACATGCACATGTGTGCGCAAAATTCTGAGAGGAGAATGAAGGAGAAGAGACTGTAACATGGCTATTCCCCTCTGCCTCTCTCTGGCAAGCACAGGCAACCTATGACAAAAAAAAAAAAAAAAAAAAAAAAAAAAAAAAAAAAAAAAAAAAAAAAAAAAAATATTTTTAAAAAATAAGACAATTATAATGAATCAAGCACATTTTCAAAATCTATAGTATATGACTGAATTAGTACCTAGAGAAAATTTCTAAACTGAAGCATTTTCATTACTAAACCAGAAGTGGGACAATAAATTAAACAATAAACTCAAGAATTTTGTAAAATTAATATAAAGAATCTGAAAATAATATCAAATGATTTAAATAATTTGAAAATAATATTTATTTGGTATTTATTATACCAAAATGTTGGGGAGAACACTTTCAGTTAAATTTGTTAATAAATACATTAATGCAAAAACATTTCTAACTCTTTCCAGACACTCAGATGTTAAGGGACAAGTGTTGTTTTGTTTTTAATAATTATTTATTTAGTTTTACTTTTTATTGTTATTAGTATTATTTGAATTTGCTATAGGGAACAAGTGCTCACCAGAAAAAGAGAGAGAGGAAAAGTCAGAAAGCAAGCCACCAGGTCAGGGACTTGAACCATGATCAGCCATGTGGGAGTCCAACAACCTAACCACCATGCTATCTTCTGGTCTTTGAACAGGTGGTTTTAAAGTCAGTGTCTTCTGATTCTCAAGTAACGGCTCATCTCAATCTAATCTACACTCTCACAGAGAATATGAGGTATTAGAAAAAACTCCCCAACTACTTAAACAAGTTAGCATATTCTCTAAACTAAAAACACTACCCTGCCCTCTGGAAAGAAAACTATGAACATAGTTAAATATATGAGTACTAATGGGACCAGCAGTTAGCATAATGGCTAAGTCGCTGGACTCCCACGTAGTCAACCGTGGTTTGAGTCCCTGACCCGGTGGCTTAAACTCATGCTGGGCGCGTGTGTATGCGTGCCGAAGATTCCGAGAGGAGAATGAAGAAGGGATTGCAGCGTGGCCATCCCCCCTGGGGGGTGATTTCTCGCTTTCTATCTCTCTGTCTCTCTCTGTCTGTCTGGCGAGTGCACGTGCCCTATAGCAAAAAACCTCTCAAAAAAAATATATGAGTACTAAATATTTTAAGCAAATTTAGTTATAGACCCTTTACAGTTAACAAATTCCTAGGGAGAAAATAAAATTAAATATTACTCCTCTTGAAATTTAAAATAATAAAAAAGTTTTAAGTTCAAAGTAAATCTTCTTGCTCTTCTCATCCGTGTTCTTGCTCCTTCTGCCTTAAAAGTCTACATGAGGTAGACTATATGAGGTATAGTACACTAATAATGCAACTGGACACACAAAGGAAGGTCACAAGTTCACATTTTTGAGTTTCCCTGAACACATTGAGCACACCTGTGATTCAAGCTGGCTAAGGATGGGGTGAGATTGAGCTGTGAAGACCTTGTTGGGGATGCCTGTCTCTTTCACTCTATATATCTTATTCATGGAAAAAATATAAAAGGAAACATTTCTAAAAAATAAATAATGAAAAAAAGTGCAGAGAACATAAAGTTCCAAGTTAAATTTAGGTTTAAAGCTATTCTCTTCAAGGACTAGCAGATGGTATAATGGATATATGGCCGGACTCCCATGTGATCAACTGTGGTTCGAATTCTGGACCCAGCAGCTTTGAACTCATGCCAGGCAATGTGCATGTGTGCCCAAGATCCTGAGAGAATAGAGGAGAAGGAATTGTGGCATGGCCATCCCCTCTGGGAGGGGAAATGATTTCTCTTTCTGTCTCTCTGTCTCTCTCTTTCTCTGTCTCTCTGGCAAGCACATGTGCCCTATAGCAAAATCACTCAAAAAATAAAATAAAAAAGTCATTTTCTCCAATTCATTCTGTTCAGTAACATGTAGCTTTCCCCTCAATGCTTATACTCTTTTCACAACTATAGCCTGTACTATTTCGTTTAGTCATTGGTTAAGTTTAACCTTAAATTTGTAATGTGCCTAATTTTATACATATCTTTTTTCTTTTTGATTTATATTTAGTCATTGTACATCTTTACAGTGTGCAATATGTTTTTTCTAATCATGCATTTATGCATGTCAATCAAGTCAAATGGCTTAATTATATTTTTAACTGGACAAATTTGAGTATATAGTCTAGTGCATTATGTCCAAATGTGTACAGTCATGTTAGCCTCCTGCAGTTGTGTTATGCAACACTGTTTGACTTCAAATAGGTTCATTGTAGCACCTTTAGGTACACATTGGACCCTGCAAACTATAGTGCCTTCTATCATTATAGTCTTGATTTTCTAGAATTTAGAATGAATAGAGTGATCAGGCATGAGGTCTTTGTGTTTGGCTTCTTACTCTTACCAGGTGCATCTAAGTTAGTTCCCTGTCGTAAGCAGCATACAGCCCCAAACAGCAAAGTACCCAAATAGCTACCAATTGGTCATAGATATTAATAAATTGATCATTCATGCACTGGAATGAGTTATATTTTAATGAGACCAAAATATAAACAGGGTCATTAGAGCACTAGCTGCAGAAACACCAAATCTGAGAAGCAAATCCACACTAATTCTCATACCAGTGGTCCTAAGACCAGTATTTTCTATAACTGAAGTCCAAGACGGAGTTTTGCTAGTGTCTGAGTGAAGTGGGTCCAGAAGTATTTCTTTGTTTCCCAGCCAAAAAACAGAAATACCAGGTATTCTTAAATACCAGATAGTTTGTACCAGGTGTCTGGAATCCATGACAAATTCATTAATATTCAATCAGGACAAGAATCAACAAGAACTGAATTTTGTCACAACACATTTACCACATTTGGGAACCAGCCGTTTGGTAAAATCTTCCTCCTTGGTGAAGCCCCCACATTTC
>NW_006203593.1:544369-550950 GCF_000334495.1 Tupaia belangeri chinensis | reverse complement strand
CCCTACACTGGAACTGATTTTGGAAATGAGGTAGATTTCTAAAATGAAGCAGCTATAAATGCTACTGAAACTGTGCCATTGTGAGTAGAAACCAGGGGTGGGAGTGAACTAGCATGATCCAAACTCTGATTATGTGTGCCTTGAAATATTTTTCTCTTCTATTTTCAATTCTATAAATTATCCAGTAATGTTTTGTCTAGCAGAAGCACTATCTGAATACCCACTTACCATAATTCTCTCACCTTTAACGTACTCTCAGTAATACTTTCTTAGAATATTTTTCATCCTTGAGCTTATAGACACTGCTCTAAATCTCTCCACAGAATCCTCCATGGCCCTGAACGCAGACTGAAATTTGATTGAATGTATTTAGTCATGTCTACATAAGCCCAGCGCTAAGAATGTAAAGTTGGAAAGTCCCCTGTGTTCTAGAGCACAAGCAAACTCAGATGTCTTGCATTTTAACTGCATTAAAAATTGTTCTGCACACAAATGCTTAAGTCGACAGGAAATATTCATTTTCTTACAATTAAATCTTTGCTTCAGTCAAACATTCCCAGGAAATCCTGCACCTGTGCTACAAGCCAGCAACAGCTTGCAAACTCATGCTGCCTGAGCCTGAAAAATGGCCTTGGGAATGTGATTGCTTTCTTGGCCGCCTAAAGGTCCAACCCATGGTCTAGAGGCCATTCGTGACCTCTGCTGCTTTCATAAGTGCCTCTTCCCTTCCTTTATGCCCAGTTACCATGACCCCTCCAACACCATATATGAAATTATCTTTTAGCTCCCACGAAGCCACTCTCGGCCTTTGTCTTGTGCATTTGTGTGTTCATATAGCCATAATCATCTTCAGCGTCTACCTTTGGCTTACTGAGGAACCCCACACCTTCCTCAAGGTTCAAGTATATTTTCCTACCTGCCTGATATTTATAAACATAATCACTTAATATGAACAAAGCCTCTGAAAAGAGGAGTCACCACCAAATTCAAAATACCACATGGCCCAAGGCTTAAAACTCCGTCTAGGTGAAACTAGAAATGGTTACCATAAAAAGTTCCACTCAAATGCTGGAATACTAGGTCAAAAACCACAAGCAGTATCCACCAAAAGTCTCGCCCCTTTTATGTTTTATGTCTTCTTACTCCTCAATGTCTTTGGTTGTCCAAAAGATATCATCGCCTTTAGTAGGACGGTCCATAAATACATGTATCTTCCCTGGTGAGGTTCTAAGAAAGAAAGGAGAGAGGGGGACCAGCAGTTAGCGTAATGGCTATGTCACTGGACTCCCACATAGTCGACCGCGGTTCACGTCCCGGACCCGGTGGCTTAGAACTCACGCCAGGCGCGTGTGCGTGCGTGCCCAAGATCCCAAGAGGAGAATGGACAAGAAAGGATTGCGGCATGGACATCCCCCCTGGGGGGTGATTTCTCGCTTTCTGTCTCTCTGTTTCTCTGTCTGTCTGGTGAGCGCACACGCCCTATGGCAAAAACTTCTCCAAAAGGAAAAAGAAAAGGAAGGAGAGAGAAGTAAGAATGAGGGAAAAGGAAGGAAGGAAGGAAGGAAGGAAGGAAGGAAGGAAGGAAGGAAGAAAGGAAAAGGAAAATTCACAAAGAATAAGATGAGGCAGAAAATGTAACCATTCTAATTGATAGCAATTAGATTAGAGAATATATTGGAATCTGAATGGGCCTCTGAATTGAACTCAACAATTAGGGAATGATATCCACCCAGTAACTAACAATAACCAGGATAAGAAGTGGTCGCCATGTAAGTGGTCTGACCATGTCACTTTTGTCCCATCGAGATCCAGAAGATCACTTATGATTCCTGTTGATGTGCAGATCGTAAGGGACAAAGGACAGCTCAGAGAGAATAGCCTGGCTATACAAGCCCAGTTTACACACCCCAAATTTCTAATCAGCTAAGTCACTAAATTCTCCTATGGAGGGTTGGTTAATAAGGAAAAATGACAAGACTCTTACAGCTATTGGAGCTCCAGGAATGGAGAAGAAATGATCATGATTGGAAATTACTTCCTGTAGTAGGATTGAACATGCTCATCTCATAATAATTTAGTCAAATTATCAAAAGTCCTGGAAAAATTGCAAAGTTAAGATCCTATATATTTCTGTTTTTTAGACTGTTCAAATTAGGCTGTATCTTCATAATTATTACCATATTTATATAAATTTTGAAAAGAATGAAGAGATTCTTTCCTTCTTCATTCCTTCTACATTCTTTGAATGTACAAAACTAGAAAAAGTAACCATCTCACTATATAAATGAGAAAATGCTAGAATAATTATAAAATCAAGAAGAGACAGACTCCTTTAAGGAGAAAAGGGATACCAAGGGCTGGCTTGTGTGTAGAACATCAAAGAAATACATGGCTGCCATTAAACTGGATACGAAGAAATGAGCTAATGTTCTAAAGGATTGTGAAAAGGATGTGTGTGATCTTGAATTATTTTGATTCTCTGGACATTTTTTAAAGATTTTTGCCATATGGCTCACGTGCTCACCAGAGAGACAGAGAAAAAGAGACAGTGAGAAATCACCCCTAAGGGGGATGGCCAGGCTGGAATCCCTTCTTCTCTATTCTCCCCTTGGAATTTTGGGCATGCACGCACATGTGCCCAGTGTAATTTTCTTTTCTTATTTCTTTTTTTTTTTCTTTTTGGAGAAGTTTTTTCTATAGGGTGTGTGTGCTTGCCAGAAAGAGAGAGACAGAGAGACAGAAAGTGAGAAATCACCTCCCAGGGGGGATGGCCACACCTCAATCCCTTCTCCTCCATTCTCCTCTCTGGATCTTGGACACACACGCACATACACTCGGTATGAGTTTAAGCCACTGGGTTCAGGACTCAAACTGTGGTTGACTACATGGGAGTTCAGCAACTTAGCCATTACGCCAACTGCTGGTCCTGCCAGTGTGATTTTCAAGCTGCTGAGTCTGGAGCTTAAACCACAGTGATCATGTGGGAGTTCAGCACCTTAAATACTACACCACCTGCTGGTTCCTATCTACACATTTTTAATCCATAAAAGGTTCACTTTTAAATAATCAAAATGTGTAAAAACACTATCTAATATGAATATATAAATCTCACTAAGTATCACTTTTAGAGCAATTAACATCTAGTTAAATTAGATTGTGCTAATTCATACAACATATTGCCATTCTGCCTATTTATTACAAAACTGAGGACCAGTCAGGCAATATGATCTGCTCAGTATCTCATTTTTGCACATATGCAAAGTATCGTAAATTGTGTATTAGAAAGGACTCAACTCTACAGAGCACACTCATGTACAACTTTTATTTAAAATAAAGATTACAATAGAAAATGAGAAAGAGCACAGGCAAGCAATGGCGATGTGAGAGTTCAGGCGCAGTCTTTCCTTACAGATAGACTTTGAATTCGGATTAACCGTAGATCTGAGTCCTGAATTCTGGTTGCAGGTTAGCTCAAGGTTAGCTCAGTGGGATCATCTTAAGCCCTTCTAGCCCCTGGTCAGGTCAGGTAGCATAATTGCTTAGGCCAGGTGAGAACCATCAGTAACATACGAGCTGTGTGTGTGTCATGACAGGAGTCGGGACTTTAAACAGCACACCATAAATTCCATATAAACTGCCCTATGGTCAAATAAAAACTGCCAGTGGTCAAAGTCAGATATACAGGCCTCCCAAAAGGAAAGTCTCGTGCTTTCTGGGACACCTGTGAAAAAGCACTAACCTTTGCATGTTAGAGCCTACATTTTAACCTAAACATTATAGCTCTAGAGCCTATAGTCTGAAAACCATATTGTTGTTGTCATAAGACGAAATTATAATTTATTTGGTCTAATACTTCTTATTAAGAATGAAAAAACATATCTCACAGTATTATATATGTGTGTGTGTGTGTGTGTGTGTGTGTATAATCGATTGATAATAATTTTAATAGCTGAAATTTGGAATAATTTGGTGAAGTCTATTTTCATATGCATCTCCATTTTATAGACAAGGGAACTGAGCCTTGGCACTGATATAATGTTGTCGAGTTGAATTTGGAAGTGCCACTTATGCATCCATTCCTCCACACATCCACGCACCCCCCCCCACCTCATTCATCTGTCCATCCATCCTATTGAAGAGATTGAGTTTTGGAATGCAGAGTTAGACTATTTGAGTTTGGATTATAGCCCTGGCTCAGCCGCTTACTAGTTGTGTCTTTTTTACCATATCGCTTTACCACCTTGTGCATTAGTGTTCTTGTTTATAAACCAGAATAATAAGAAACACATATGCAATGTAATCCTCCTTGTGAAGATTAAATCAGTTGTTATAAGTAAAGCCCTTAAAACAGGCACTCTACTCTTTGTACCAGGCACCCAGTAAACATATCAGCAATAGCTATTATTACCTACAGGATAAATGTTTACTGAGTGTTTACATGATCTGTTCTAGACAAAGGGGATATAATGTACAAAGTCAAGATCCACAGTCTATAGCAGGAGTCCCCAACCACTGGGCTACACACAGCAGGAGGTGAGTGGTGGGCGAGTGAAGCATTATCTGTATTTACAGCCACTCCCCATCAACAACATTACTGCCTGAGCTTTGCCTCCTGTCAGATCAGCAGTGGCATTAGATTCTTGTAGGAGTGCAAACCCAATTGTGGACTGTACATGCAAGGGATCTAGTTTGTGCATTCCTTAAGAGATTCTAACGCCTCATCATCCAATGTAGAACTGAGGTAGTGATGCTAGCATTGGGGAGCAATTGCAAAAAGTTCATTATGGTAAATTGTATATTTTATTATACATTACAGTGTAGTAATAACAGAAATAAAGAGCACAGTAAATGTAATGTGCTTGAACCATCCTAAATCCATCCTCCTACCCCACAAGATAATGGAAAAAGTATCTTCTACAAAACTGGTTTCTGGTGTCAAAAAGGTTGGGGACTGTTTCTCTATAAGGAGAAGACAGATAATACACAAACAAAACAAGTAATTATGAACTATAGTGAGAGAAAATATCATCAAGGAAAAATAAGCAGAACAATGTTTTAGAGAACATTAAGTAGAAAAGGTTGCTATTTGATCTTACCAAATATTATAGGAAAGATATAATACAAGTGGGGAGAGAGTCATGTGGCCATCTAGAAAAGAATATCAAGACAGGAACAGAAAGTGCTAAGTCTCTGAGGCAGGCATCTGCTTATATAGTGTCAGAAATAGCAAAGAAGGGAACATGTATGATACAGTAGAAGAAGAGAAAAAAGAAGTAATCACAGACTAGGTCAGGAAGGAGGGCCTGGGGTTCATGTTGGTGTTCACTATAATGATTTGGGCTTTATTAAGAGTGAACTAGGAGGGCAGTAGTAGGTGGCATGGAGGTTAAGGTACTGGACTCCCACATGGCCAACCACAGTTCAAGTCCTGGACCTAGTGGCTTTCTCTGTCTCTCCTTCTCTGTCTCTCTCTCTCTCTTTCTTAGTTTCTCTCTGGTGAGCACACATGAACTATAGCAAAAGAAAAAAAAACATCAATAATTAAAATAATAAAATTTTTAAAATGAGATGGAAAGCTACAGAAGTGTTTAAGGCAGATTGATAACAAATCTGTTAATTTAAAAAAATTCTCATTAACTCTTATGTCTAAAGCAGATTCTGTGTAACAGTGGCAAGGAGGAAGAAAATATTAGAGTAGAGTTGAACATGTTCACGTAAGGGCAGCAGGTTATGCGAAAACAAGGAATCTAAACTGAGAATACTTGCAAGGTCAAAACCAGGGTTTAATCTGGACCTGCTTAGTTTAAAAAATCCTTTAAATATTCATATAATAAGACTTGGAACAAGTGTCTGTATCTCCTACCTCCCAGAATTGCACAGTATAGCTAAATCACATCTCTGCTTCTCCAGCTGAAGAGGGACCCCTAGCTATGCGAACCCTTTTCTCAACTCACCCTAGAGTTTGTGTTCCCTCCCAGGACCTCTACTCATTCTACCTTTTTTCTTTAGGAAAGAATGACTCCCATTTTCTCAGAAATTCATCCAGATTTAAAAATCTTTCTAATGGTGAGACCAATGGCATTATGTTTACGTCACTGAAATCCCATGTTGTTTGACTGTGGTTCGAGTTCTGAACCTGGTAGCTTAGAACTCACACCAGGTGCATGTGTATGCATGCCCAAGATCCAGAGAAGAGAATGAAGGAGAAAGGACTGAGGTATGACCATCCTTCCTAGGGGGTGATTTCTCACTTTCTGTCTCTCCGTCTCTTTCTCTCCCTTGAGTGTATGCACCCTATAGCAAAAACCTCTCTAAAAAAATAATAATTTCTAATGGTCCCTGGGAGGAAAAAAATCTACTACTTTATCCTTCAAGCAGAGCCGGCTCAAAACTAAACTCAACATCTGCCATTTGCTCCATCACCTTTCCTCCAGATCTGCTTATCTGCTTATTATCTAATAGACATCTCACTTTCAAAGCTAAATGTATGCTTCCTCTACTCTGGTTTCTATCTCAGTGAATGACAACTTTTTTTTTTTTTTTTTTTTTTTTTTTTTTTTTTTTCTTTTGTTTGTGCGCTT
>NW_006203593.1:532347-544358 GCF_000334495.1 Tupaia belangeri chinensis | reverse complement strand
TGGTTGCGTGCGCTTGCCAGAAAGACAGAGAGAGGCAGAGAGACAGAAAACGAGAAATCACCCCCCAGGGGGCATGGCCATGCCGCAATCCCTTCTCCATTCTCCTCATGAGATCTTGGGCATGCACGCACACGCGCCTGGTATGAGTTTAAGTCACCGGGTCCAGGACTCGAACCACAGTTGACTACATGGGAGTCCAGCAACATAGCCATTACACTAACTGCTGGTCCCATGTGAATGACAACTTTTTGAAAACGTTTATCAAGGTATATTGACAGCTAATGGCAAAAAATCACTTTCAACTTACACTTTTAATCATCAGTAGTGGTTGACTGAATTAGGAAATAAAAATGTACAGTATAGCTCATCTCTCATATCTCTTTCACTCATGTGTAATTGGAATTCAGTTTAATTATGCAAAGCTTTGTATAATTAAAGTGAAACTATATTGAGGGTTATGAGGGTATCTGAGTAGGTGATCGATTTACCAAGTTTTAAGTAAAATCCTACATAACATACTACATCACATTTAGTTGGCTAGTCTACCTGCTTTACTGTTTTCCCTTTATATGAACCCAGCTTACCTTCATAAGAGTAGCCTTGGTAAATAGCCCTAAGACTACTTTACATTAATTCTTTTCTTCTTAGATATGATCAAGTTTTTATTCCCTCTATAGCTCAATATTCTTTTTAGTGGGGGAAAAAATAGTAGCAAGACACATCCCATAATTACATAGTATTCAATGACTTAATATACATAAAATTCTCAGGACAGTGCCTAGCACAAGAAATCAACTTACATTGGGTATTATTATAATTGTCATTGTTATGGCCACTTTCATTACAATTTCTCTTATTTCTTTTTTGTTTTAAATATTTTATTTAACTTTACACACACACACACACACACACACACACACACACACATATATATATATATATATAAGACCAGAGAGAGAGAGAGAGAAAGAGAGTGAGAGAGAGGGAAAGTGAGAAAGCAAGCCACCAGGTCTAGGACTCAAACCATGGTCATCCATGTGAGAGAGTTCAGCCCTCCCAACCACCACACCACTTGCCAGTCTCTCTCTCTTATTTGTTATTTCTAATTCTAGTCCATTCCTTTGACTCATATTGACCATATATTTCCTTGGATTCGAGTCCTCTTTGGTATTTGACTTCTTTTTTTTTTTCTTTATTTATTTATTTACATTCATTCACTGTACATCATTATAGCATACAAAATGAGATATTTCCATTGAGAATACACTGTATATTGGCTCAATCAAGCACATCAACATATGTGTTATTGTCAACAAATCATTTTCCATTTCTTGTTTTCTGTATATTTTGCCTTTTTCCCCATTCTTGATTCCCTATCTCACCCTCTGCCATCTCCCACCCTCCTCCCACACTGTGTCTGGTATCTATTGGTGCTTTCTATGCCTCCCCCATTTTATTGTTTCACTAAATATCTTAATAAATCTAAATATTTTCAATAGCAAGCACAGCTGATATGTACATATCCATGAACACAAGACTGACTTTAGGCATAAACCTCAGTGAATAGAATGAACATACTGTAAAGTAGCACCTAACTAGGGCTATATAGCTTAACTGCAGTCATCAAATAGGTATTTCTAATGCCTTTTTTTTTTCTTCTGAAATTTTTTTTTATTAATTTACATTCATTCCCTGAGCATCATCACAACATTCTAAATGTGGTTTCTCATCTAGAATATACTATATAGTGGCTTAATAATGCATGTTATCATCCATAATATTCCATTTCTACTTTCACATATATGTTTTTTACCCCATGTCTAGCCCTCTGCCCTATTCCACTCTCTTATTACACTATCTCTGCTGTCTACAGTTGTCTTCAATTCCTTTTCCCCCAACATTTCGTTGATCACACAATATCATAAGTAATCTAACTACTTTCAATAGCAAGATCAGCCGATGGTTTCAAGAAAAGCAGTTTTGAACTGGTAAGGATATTTCTTTGAAACTTAAAGCCTAGAAACAGGTTAGTATTCTGTTCAAATAGTCGGAACATGAATCTATTGATAGCTGAAGACAGGACAAAAATCCTTAAAACCGGACAACAAAGCTTAGAAGAAAAGCAGCAATATTTTAGTCAAGTCGTAGAATACTGTTTCATCAGTTCAGTCTCATGTACTTAATCTTTCTTCTGTATCTGTTGAGGTTCGATGTTCCAGATTGAAATCTGGGATGTAATACTCAACTCCAGCTTTTGGCCCTACAATTAAGTTGCCCATTTTCTTAGTTTCTGAACTCTTATTTCTGTGTGTCTGCATTTAATTTTACTGACATAGCACTCCCTTAAGAACTTCTTGGAGATCCGGTCTGGTGCTGGTAAATTCTTTCAGGTTTTGTTTATCTGGGAAAGTTCGTGTCTTTTCTTCCCAAATGAACGATAACCTTGCTGGGTACAGAATTCTCGGTTGAAATTGCTTTTCCCTTAATACTTTGAATACATTTTCCCATTCTCTCCTCGCTCTCATTGTTTCCGATGAGAGGTCTGCCGTTAGTCTGATGGGATACCCTTTGTAGGTAACTTGCCTTTTTTCTCTTGCCAGTCTTAGTATCTTGTCTTTGTCTGTGGTTTTGGTCAATCTGGCTATAACGTGTCTTGGAGAAGATCTTCTTGGGTTGATTCTATTTGGGGTCCTCTGTATTTCTTGGGTCTGGTGGATTTTTCTAGGCCAGCCATTTTCTCTTGTTTATCTGAGATTCTATTTTCTGTATGATCTAGTCTGCTTTTAATACTTTCAAGGGAGATTTTGACTTCTTGTATTATAGCCTTCATCTCTAACAGTTCCATCTGATTTTTTTGTAAAGTGTGAAATTCCTCTTTTAGATCTTGCATGAATTTCCTTACCTCCTGGAACTCTTCAACTCCTTTCTCCTTCCTCTTCAGGAGTTCCTTGTCTCTTTTCTCTTCCATCTCTGTTAGCTTTGCCATTATGAATGTTCTGAATTCTTTATCAGACATTTCCATGATTTCCATTGAACTGTGTGTAGATAAAGAGGAGCTATCCTTTTCCCTTGTGGGAGAGGTATTTTCCTGCTTCCCCATATTTCTTGTGGTCCTGCAGCGATTTCTAGTCATCTGGTAGATGGTCGGTTTCTTCCCAAACTTGGAAGTTCAATCACACGAGTGTTGGATGCTGGAGGCCCAGTTATCAGTGGGGCATCTTCCTTTCTCCCCAAATGGCTAGATCGCAGGAGCCATGGAGCTGTCTGTCTCTTGAAGAAGGGCTGTTCTGGGCGGCATTTGACTTCTTGATTTGATTTTTTACATACCTTTGAGTATGACTCCCAGTTTTTTCCCTTTGTCTTTACATAAAAAGAAAGCATACATGAGAAGCACTTGTGAATTACACAGGCCGGGCTGCCTCTCATTAACACACAACCTGATGAAGTGAGGAGATAGGCCCTGCCATGGTAGAGGGTGCTGGAGGTTGCTATTCTGCGGACTAAAGCCACATGCTAGGCCAAAATCGGATTCCTGGCTCCCTGAAAAGCTAGACACAGTGGCACACACCTCACGTCCCAGTTATTTGGAAGGCTCAGGCAGGAGGACCAGGGACTCATAAACATAGCATTACCTGGCCTGAAAGATCCAGGCATGGCATCATGCACTTGTGGTCAGAGCTACCCAGAAACCTGAGACAGAAGGATTGCAACATGGTGTATCCTTGGGAAAAAAAAGTGAGAGAACTTTCTTAGAGTCAAACTTGTTCCAAGGCTTCCAAAGATGATTGTTTTTTCTTTCTTTCTTCTTCTTTTTTTTTTTTTTTCACTTTTAGGGTGAAAATTAAGTATTGATGCTTGGCATGGAGTACCATGTTGTGGAGTTCTAATCTCCCATATCATGTCTTTATGTGATGTTCTCACCTCCACTTTGGCTTTGTAAGTTTTGTAGGGTCTTTTGAGACTTTTTTTTTTTTTTGTCAGAATAACTCTAAAAATTCATAAGGTCTAGATGTCCAGGGCATTTTAAGAAACGTTCACCCCTACTGTTTAGCAATTGTTTCTTTTCTGCTACCTGGAGTCTATTCTCTGGAGGCTACTTGGTTGTACCATGGTAAAATTCACGAAAAATTTTCCAACAACACATACATGGTCCCTACAGGGCAGTGTTTCAGATCCCAAAATCTAGTCATGTTTTTCAATTTTTTACAAAGGCCATGTAAAGATCATCGACTATTCTGAATTTATATCAGTATGTCCTTTTCTTATTTGGTTATAGCCATGAACCTCTCAGTGGAAATGCTGTACACGGCCCTTTAACAATGGAGTGCATTAGGAAACTGTGCAACTCACTGTTTTGAATTTTATTCAAGACAGCCCTCGAATGGATTTTAAGATATTTATTTCCCAAGCCTTTTATTCTCTCAAGTCATCTTTCTTTGTAGTTATTTGTAATAGATATCTAAAACAAGTCCATTCTTACTTGTTTTTCATAATTCAGTCTACCAATGGTCCTTGCCTAACTCCTCAGCTAGGTCCTAGACTTTCAGTTAGTTCTCTCTCTCTCGCTTTCGCTCTCCCAATTTTTTTTTTTCAGGGTTTTGCCATAGGGTGCATACGCTAACCAGATAAATATAGTGAGAGGGAAAGTGAGAAATCATCCCCCAGGAGGGATGGCTAGGTTGCAATCCTAGGGCAGACATGTGCATGCACCTGGCATTGTTTTCAAACCATCATGTGACCGTTCAGTACCTTAAACAACCACGCCATGCCATCTGCTGGCCTCCAAGGTAGTTCTATATTAACGGATCATATTTTGATATGACTTTTTAAAATCTGCATGTAGCTCTTTCTTTTTTTTTTTTTTTTTTTTGAATTTGTATAGGCAACCTCTCTTCAAACTATCTATGGAGAAGAATTAGATGTTCCTCATTAATTTGTCATGAGTTGATACTTCAGGGAAAACAAACAAACAAAACAGAATTAGAAAAAAGTATTTTCAAGTCACAAGCTCCAAATTTTACTATGTAAAAAACATGTCAAAAAATACAGTAAAAACTTAACATTAGGCCGGCTACTGTGTTGCGGTGGTCACGCAGCATTCCATAATGCTGAAACCATACGAAAAAGTTTCTGGGTTCTTGTCCCAAGGACTTTCTGGATGTGCTAGGCACATGCTTACATGCGTTTGTGCCTGTAATTCTGGCTGAATGATGGCATGGGGGGATCATGGCATGAAGGCCCTGTTAGGAGTGCCTCTCTCCCTTTCTCCCTCTCTTTCTCATAGAATAATTAATTTTTAATTAAAAAGACCTAACATTATGAAAAAAATGCTTTGTTTTTAAAAAATTGAACATATAAGCTATACATATATATATGTATGTGTATATATGTATATATACATATATATACATACCCTATGACAAGATCTAAATAACTAACTAAATAAATAAAATATTAAAAGATAGTTTACATACTTTGAGTGAACAGTTTATATCAATATTTAAAGTTCTAAATTATGAGTTTGGTTCTTATTTGTTAATTTATATAACCTAGGTTGGAATGACAGCAATGGAATAGCAGCTGATACTTTGTAGGGCAATTTTAGGGAAATAGTTTCTATGCTTTATTTTATCACCATCTGGTAGAACATAATGTAACAGAGTATATTAATGAGAATCTTAAGAAAGTGAAGCAATTTGAGCAAGCTCAAGATACTATTTTTTACTTTAACCCCAAATGGGACAAATGATTGTTTTTTCTTTTCTTATTTTTTTGTATTCAATTACTGTACATCTTTACTGCATACAAAATGGATTTTCCCAGCATGAATTCATTGCATAGGAGTACAGTCAAAGATATTACCATGTACATTATCAGATAATTTTTCATTTTTGTGTTTGTTAAATGATTTTCCATCTCCTATTTTTTCAAAACTTATTTTCAATTCTCGGGACCAGCAGTTAGCGTAATGACTATGTCGCTGGACTCCCATGTAGTCGACCGCGGTTCGTGTCCTGGACCCAGTGGCTTAAAATTCACGCCGGGCGCGTGTGCGTATGTGCCCAAGATCCCGAGAGGAGAACAGAGAAGGGATTGTGGCGTGGCCATCCCCCCTAGGGGGTGATTTCTCGCTTTCTGTCTCTGTCTGGTGAGCGCACGCACCCTATAGTGAAAAACCTCTCAAAAAAAAAAAATCACTAAAAAAAAAAAAAATCTTGTTTTCAATTCTTAATCAATAGTCAGTACCAATAATTTATTTTGTAAATTATAGCTAAATTAAATAATAACTTGATAAAAACATAAGCTGTGGATTTTATATTTTTTTTCTGTGTTTAGAAAACTACCTAATTTATTTTCTTGGCTTAATTCCCCATTCTCTAAGAAGGTCGTGTGGGACCAGCAGTTAGCGTGATGGCTATGTCACTGGACTCCCATGTAATCGACCGCAGTTCGAGTCCCAGACCGGTGGCTTAGAATCGCACCGTGTGCTTGTGTGCCCAAGATCCCAAGAGGAGAAAGGAGGAGAAGGGATTGCGGCATGGCCATCCCCTCTGGGGGGTGATTTCTCGCTTTCTGTCTCTCTGTCTCTTTCTGTCTTTCTGGCAAGCACACACGCCCTATAGCAAAAACCTCTCAAAAATATAAATAAATAAGAAGGTCGTGTTACTTTATGTTTATTTTAGAACTGCCATCTCTTCTATTTGATCCATGGATCTTTAATATTTCTTTATTAGTAAATGGCTTATGAAGAAATAATATCTAACTCAAATTTTGATATTAGTAATGTAAGCCATACTTCCAAAAATATATTACAATATTTATTTTCAATATTTCCTTTCCCTCTAGCTTCTTGGTATTTATAATCACCACCATTTCACTGAGCATATCTTAAAATGTCAGTTCATTTTTCTTCATTATTCCTTTATGATTATTGGCCTCTTATCACCAACTTATATATTGCATCATTGGAAAAGTCATGATATATTTTTCCACGTTTTTCTATCCAAAAATGCATCATGACTCTTCCAACAATCAAATATAATATTAATAATAAGCATGAGAAAAGAAACCCTGGATCTTCTGGGTTGGAACAATAGATCTGCCACTCCCCAGCTGTCACAGAAGGTTAGCATAGCAAAGGAGGTCAACTTCATAACAAAATAGTGATAAGGTTTACACAAGACAACTTTTCGGAAAGGCTCTCATACAGGGAACATTGAATATATCTACACCAAACTCTAAACTTTTCTGGATCCAGGAGGTCATAGTATTCTTTCATTTTCATAACTCCTGCCATGTAATGGTTCTTAAATATTTTTAAAATTGAGAAAAGGTATTATTATAGTTTCCTATTGCTATGTTGTAAAGCACCACACATTTAGCATTAAAGGAGACAAAAAAAAAAAGTAGACACACAAGCAAATAAACAAAGCACCCATTTATCAACCCACTCTTCTGTGAGTCGAAAGTCTTATCACAGTACGTTTATATTTTCTGCTCAGGGTTTTCCATACCTATCAAAGTGTCAGGCAAGACCGCATTTTTTAAAATCTGGAGTTTGATAGAACTCTTTCAAGCTCCTATGAAATAGGGAAATACCTGTTCATTGTGAGTTTGGTACTGAGGGCCTGGCTGTCAACTGCAGGCTAATCGCAACTCTAACAGGCCGTTTGCAATACCCTATCGCATGGCCTCTCAGTCTGCAAAGACAGAAATGAAAATTCTCTCTCAAATTAAATCCCTGTCATGTTCTGAATTCTGTGACTTTAAATCTCTCACCAGGGAGGGCACTATCATTTTAGTGGTTCAGCTGATTAGTTCAGACCCACCAAAAATTATCTGTTTCTTAAAAACAACTGTGCCATAAGCATAACTTAATTATGGGAGTGATATACCGCAATATTTAGAGTTCATGATCACATTCAAGACAAGGGATGAGGACTGACAGGTGGCATGGTGGTTCAAAGTGCTGGACTCCATGGCCTACCAAAGTTTGAGTCCCAGACCTGATGACTCACTTTCTCACTTTCACTCTTCTCTCTCTCTCTATCTCTCTCTCTCTCTCTCTGTCTCACTCTGGTAAAATTGAAAATGATAATAATAAATAAAGCTAAATAAAATCATTTATAACTTATTTCTAAAAAGACAAGGGACATTTAGTGGCTTTCATTTCAGGAGGTAATCCTACAATTTTGATATCACATATTGTTCTTCCTTTCTAAAACCAATTCCTTAAATAATTAGTTGGCAAGTAACAAATAATTATAAAAGACACTTAAAAATAAACTATAAAATTTACATTATTTAGTTCAAAAATCAGCAAATTAATTTGTTACCAAATTAGTAAACAAATCATCTATTGCGCATTAGCCTAAGTAAGACCGCTGAAATGATGAAGAGCTGAACACAGACTCAGTGTTAGTTATTGAGTGGAGCTGATTTAATGGAGGGAGTAAATATATGGTTTCAGCAACAGCAGTTTAATTAAGACTCCAAATGTAATATAACCTTTTATTTAATATAAGTAATTCTTTTTTTCCCTATTTTATATTGGTACACACTCTTTATCTATTACTTTCCAAATAATATAAGCACCAGTTTAACAATTTTATGCCTTAAAAATGAATGTAATCTGTTTTAAAGTGATCTATGTAAACATATTTGGAAAATCACCTAGTAAGATTGTAATAATGTCACATGTTTCTTAGAAAGATTTCACACTCTGTAGTTGACTCCTTTTTAAATCATGTATCAGCCTCTCTGTATTCATATATTGAATCTTATCCCTGGGAATGAACTTTAATTCTCACCATCTGTGCCTTGGCCAGGAATGTCCATATTCCTTTAATGCATAAATACATCCTGAATATTTCCCATTCTGTTAGCGAGAGCTGCGAAGCACAGAAAATAATGTTTCAAAGAGGAATCACGAGGGATCATTTATTGCTCCAGCACTTTGAAAAATCTATGAAATTCCTTTATGGCTTCTTCATTATATTTTCAATGGAACAATTAGTTTGAGTGGCTACAAACACTGAATTTTCATGACCACATTAGCCTTTGAAGCCAAAATTATTGAATGCATTATTCTCTATGCAAAATATAGTGGGATGTGGTGAGTTTGTGATTAAAAAGCATAAGTTGCCTTCAACTGGAAAACTAGTTGAGAGTTAATTTCCTAACAGCCTATCTGGTCACACTTTAAAACCCACGCAGTTTGCATAATTTAATAGTTTGTTCCAAGGATATATTTTACAAGTCTTGAGAGCAGAAACTCTGACTTTTTTTTTAATATTTAGTAAAGCTCTTGCAATGAGTAAGAATGTCTCAAGTACAAAAGTACTCCCTTGAAAGTCTCAAGTTGCGATCTCTACAGGTAATAAGACATTCTCATGCCTATTTCATTCCACCACGCACTATAATTACCTCCAAATCACTGAGGCCACAACTCTAGCACCAATTCAAGTAGTTCCCCACTTTTTGACAGAGTAGCTCATAACAAAGGCATCTTTAAATGATATGGTTTTACCTCTCCTACTGAATCTTACCAGTTCTACACTTTTAAATCCTGAGAAGTTCAGATAGTACATGAAGATTTTGATCAGGAATTGGCATTTTCTATAAATATAAATGAAGTCAGTATTTTAGGCTTTGGGACATACAGATTCTGTGGAGAAGATCTAATTCTGCCTTTGTACAATAACATGACAACAGCTGGAAACAAAGCTGAATGAGTGGATGTGGTTACATCCCACTGAAACTTGATAAAATAGGTGACTTATGAGATGTGGCCAGCAGGTCCAAGTTTTCTAACCCATGCTCAAGATAAGAGAGTAAGACTCATGCTTCCCATTTCTTCAAACCAAAGCTACTTCTTGGTTGAAGAAGGCAGACATATCAAGAAATGAATATATTGAGCCTTGTGAGATGCGTTCAATATCGGTGTGGCAGTGCTATTTCACTCAGTGGTCTGCTAATGGTTCATTTTTTGTGTCAACTTGATTAGGTCCCAGTACCCAAACATTTGGTTAAATACCAATCTGGATGTCACTATGATGGTACTTTTTAGAGGAGATCAGCACAGGTTTCAGTTGACTTTGAGTCAGTGGATTCTTCTCGTTCAATCAGCTGAAAGGCCCTTTAAACAAAACAGACTAAGATCTCCAGAGGAAGAGGGAAGTCAGCCTCCTTAGTTGAATTCATACTCAAGCAGCAACATCAACCTTTTTGATCCTCTTTACTTCTGGCCTACCCTGCTCTTTAAGGATGATATCGCTTTCTAGCTCTAGAGATGTCTCGAGAAAATCACATGTTTCTTGCCCTTATACAGCTTAAATTCTAGTTCAAGAGACAAACAACACTCATGTGAACACATAGTCCACACTGCTCACAATTTATGTATTCGTGATTTTTTTAAAAAATCACCAAAAAGTATGTGTGCGAGGCAGAGAGAGAGAAAGAAAGTGAGAAACTGCCTTCCATGAGGATGGTCATGCTTCAATCCCCCTTCCTCCATTTCTCTTTCCTTTTGAGTTTTCAACATACATGTACATGTACCCAATGTGTTTTTCAAGCCACCTGGTCTGAGACTCAAACCACATAGCTGACCACATGGGACCAACCTCCTTAACCACCACTCTATGTGCTGACCTCGAATTAGTGAATTTTACTACTCCTCAAAATGTATTCATAGCCCCAGCATCCATTGCATGACATTTTCAAGGTTGTTCATGAATATGCACTGAATAGCAAAAAAATCAAGTTACCTTATGGGACAAAAAAGGCAATATATCTAAATGAGGGCTATGTTATAAAATTAAATTATAAAAGTGGAAGAGATCAGATATTACAGCATAAGGTCATGTTGGTGGTAACACACTGTTATTGCTTGATTATAATTTTATGGCAGGTTATTTTCAAACATCTGAGTAAGATGGCTGTG
This sequence comes from Tupaia belangeri chinensis, assembly GCF_000334495.1. Classification (NCBI taxonomy): domain Eukaryota; kingdom Metazoa; phylum Chordata; class Mammalia; order Scandentia; family Tupaiidae; genus Tupaia; species Tupaia belangeri. The sequence goes on along the minus strand of NW_006203593.1, from coordinate 533,416 downwards.
ATCTAAGAGAAAAGCAAGTGGACTGTAAATCTGTTTTGGATGTGAAATTGAAAGGACTAATTTTTAATTGGGTATAATTATTAAAGAAAAAAGTTTGAGAATGATTATAGTGCCAATCAGTGTCATGGTGGTTAAGGCAGCTGGATCTTATGTGTCCAACACTATGGTTTGAGTCCTAGACCTGGCAATTTGAAAAACAGACCACACATGTGTGCGTGCATACCCAAAATCCCCAAAGGAAAAATGTCTCTCTCTCAGGTGAGTAGTCATGCCCTCTAGAAAACTAAAGAAAGAAAGAAAGAAAAAAACAATGGTAACAAAATTTGTTTTTAACTACTAGAAGTTGGAAGTGTCATTTATTTGTGTATGTGTGTATATATAGTCCATATGTAGAGAGATATATAGACATATACACATATAGACGTGTGTGTATAGTTTTTTTTTTCTTTTTGTTGTTATAGGGCACATACTCTCATTGAAGAGGCAGAGAGAGAAGGAAAGTAAGAAATACCCCCATGGGGTGGGGAGAAGAACACATCACATTGTAATCCTATCTCCTCTCAGGATTTCAGACATGCATGCACATTCACCTGGTGTGTTTTTCAAGCTCCCTTGGTCTGAGACTCGAACCATGCACTCAGCCATGTGAGATCTAGTGTCTTAACCACCATACCAAATGCTAGCCCAGGAAATATAATTTTTTTATAGTAGAGAATAGAAAGGGAAGAAGCATGAAGAAATGAAGGAAGTACTATCACCACATACCACTTAGACATCCAGTTATGGTGTTCTGTGAGTAGTGAGTTTAGAGAGCAAAAAAAGACTTTCTTTAATGTATAGTATTTGAAAAAAAACATAGTTTATAGATATAGATTTAATTCTTAACATTCTATATGAAGGAGAGTCTTTACAAAGTTCACGGAAAATATGTATTATGAAAAAAACTACGCATCAATGAATTTCAATTTTTTTGCACTAAAGTAAATGTTAACCAGTTTTTCAGACTTTTCGAAGTCCCTCCATTAGACACTCTAGATGATTCTTTATGAACTTATTTTAGATATCTATT